>NW_028086106.1:71051-352135 GCF_014824575.4 Sturnira hondurensis | reverse complement strand
CCACCTGTTTGGGACTCTCTGCGATTCCTGAATCCGTGTGACTTTCTCTCTCATCAAATTACGAAAATTTTCCGTAATTACTCTTTCAAGGAGGTTTTCTATCCCTTGTTCTTCTTCTTCTCCTTCTGGTATTCCTATTATTCGGATATTATTACATTTCATTGTCTTGCATTTCTCTTAAATTCTCCTCATTTTTTCTGATTCTCTTTTCCATTATTTGGTCTGTCTGGGAGATTCTTTCTATCCTATCTTCTGTCTCACTTATGCGATCTTCCGCCATATCGATTCTATTCTTCATACCTTCTACTGTGTTCCTCAGTTCAGAAATTGTATTCTTCATTTCCTCTTGGCCTTTACTAAGGGTTTCCATTTCCTTTTTCATGTTGGTGTAGTTTGCAGAGAGCTCACTGTAGCTCCCCTGTAGTTTCTGGTAGCTCGTTGTAAGCTCTTTGAATTTCCTGATAACCAGTGCTTTGAATTCAATATCTGATAGTTGGCTTGCCTCCATTTCATCTAACGTTCTTTCTGAGACTTCCTCCTTTTCTTTCATTTGGGGGTTGTTTCTTTGTCTTCCCATGGTTTGTGAAGGTGGGTAGGGATGAATCTGGCAATTGGCTCTTCCCCAGGGGCCCTGTCAGTCTCGTGCATCTCCCCAAGGCTGTGTGAGCGCCCGCTGGAGTCCGCAGCTGGAGTCCCCAGCTGGAGTCCCCCAGTATTGGGAATGCGCACCACTGGGAATGCTCGCCACCGGGAATGCAGGGGATTCCCAGACTTCCAAGCTGGTGACCACACTGGATTCTGGATGCTTCTCAGTCTGCGCCCAGCTGGGTAGGGATGGATCTGGTGATTGGCGTTTCCCCAGGGGCCCTGTAAGTCGCGCGCAGCGCCCCGATGCTGTGTGAGCGCCCGCTGGAGTCCCCAGCTGGAGTCCCCCGGTATCGGGAATGTGTAGCACATTTTTTTGATCCACTCATTTACTGATGGGAACATAGGCTGTTTCTAGGACTTGGCTGTTGTGAATAATGCAACTATGAATATAGGAGTCCATAAGTTCTTTTGAATGGATCATCCAAGATTCTTAGGGTATATTCCCAGCAGTGGAAACACTGGGTCAAAAGGCAATTCTGTTTTTAATTTTTAAGCAAATTTTGGACTGTTTTAAACAGTGCTATACCAGTATGCATTCCCACCAACACAGCACTAAGGGTTCCATTTTTCCACATCCTCACCAGCACTTCTTGTTTGTTGATTTATTAATAATGGCCATTCTGACATGTATGAGGTGCTATCTCATTGTGGTTTTAATTTGCATACCTCTGATTGCTAGTGATGTTGAGCATCTTTTCATATATCTATAGGCCGTCTGTATATCCTCCTTGGAAAAGTGTCTGTTCAGGTTCTTTGCCCATTTTTTAATTGGATTGTTTGTCATCCTGGTCTTAGTCACGTGAGTTTTTATATACTTTGGAGATTAAACCTGTGTTCCAGGCATCATTAGCAAATATCTTCTCCTCTATGATCAGTTCCTTTTTCCTTTTTATGATGGTTTCTTAGGCCATGCAAAAGCTTTTTAATTTGACACAGTCCCATTAGTTTATTTTTTCCTCTATATTCCTTGCCCTAAGAGATATATTGGAAAAAATATTGATACATGGGATAGCTGAAATTTTATTGTCTATGTTTTCTTGTAGGATTTTTATGGTGTCATGACTTATATTGAAGTTATTTTATCCATTTTGAGAGTATACTCTGTATGGTGTAAGTTGGTGGTTTAATTTTATTTTTTTTGCACATACCAGTCCAGTTCCTCCAACATAAGTATTGAAGAGGCTATTTTTACTCCATTGTATGCTTATGCCCCATTTGTCAGATAATAACTGACTATAAAGATGGGTTTATTTCAGGGCCCTCTATTCTTTTCCATTGATATCTTTTTCTGGTNAGAGATATATTGGAAAAAAATATTGCTACATGGGATAGCTGAAATTTTATTGTCTATGTTTTCTTGTAGGATTTTTATGGTGTCATGACTTATATTGAAGTTATTTTATCCATTTTGAGAGTATACTCTGTATGGTGTAAGTTGGTGGTTTAATTGTATTTTTTTTTGCACATACCAGTCCAGTTCTTCCAACATAAGTATTGAAGAGGCTATTTTTACTCCATTGTATGCTTATGCCCCATTTGTCAGATAATAACTGACCATAAAGATGGGTTTATTTCAGGGCCCTCTATTCTTTTCCATTGATATCTTTTTCTGGTCTTATGACAGTACCGGGCTGTTTTGATTACACTGGACTTGTAGTATAGTTTGATATCAGATATTGTGATTCCTCTTAATTTGTTCTTCTTTCTCAAAATCTCTTAGGCTATTCAGGATCTTTTTTTGGTTGAAATATTTGTTCTAGGTCTGTGAAATATACCATAGTAATTTTAGTAGGAATTGTGTTGAATCTATAGATAGCTTTGGAAAGTATAGACATTTTAATGATGTTAATTCTTTTTTTAAAATATTTTATTTATTTATCTTTAGAGGGGAAGGGAAAGAGAGAGGAAGAGAAACATCAATGTATGGTTGCCTTTCCTGCATCCCCTGCTGGGAACTGGCCCCTGCCGGGAACTGGCCTGCAACCCAGGAATGTGCCCTGACTGGGAATCGAACCGCGATCGTCTGGTTCACAGGCCGGTGCTCAATCCACTGAGCTACACCAGCCAGGGTAATGATGTTAATTCTTCCAATTCATAAACAGGGTATATGTTTCCATTTATTTGAACCTTCCTCAATTTCTTTCTTTAGTCTTCTATAGTTTTCCCAGTACAGGTTTTTACCTCCTTGGTTAAATTTATCCCTAGGTACTTTATTCTCTTATTACTATAGTAAATGGGGTATTTTTCTTGGTTTCTCTTCCTGATAGTTCATTGTAGTGTACCAAATTGCCATCAATTTCTTTTTTTAAATTTATTTATTTAACTGTTGTTCAAGTCAATCTCTGAATAATGACTTTGTATCCCACTACTTTGCCAAATGCATTTATTAGGTCAAGTATTTTTTATTGGTGGAGACTATAGGGTTTTCTCTGCACACTATCATGCCATTTGCAAATAATGAAGGTTTTACTTCCTCCTTTCTAATTTGGATACCCTTTATTTATTTTTTCGTGTCTGATAGCTTTGGCCAGAACTTTGGTCAGAACTTTCAGTACTATATTGAATAAAAGTCATCAAAGCAGATACCCTTGTTTTGTTCCTAATCTTGTAGGGAAAGCTTTATTATTTGGCTCTTGAGTATGGTGTTGGCAGTAGGTTTCTCATATATAGCCTTTATTACATTGAGGTGTAAATGCATACTTTACTGTATGTTTTTATCATAAATAAATGCTGGATTTTATGAAATGCTTTTGCAGCATCTTTTGATGTGATCATGTGATTTTTGTCCTCTATTTTGTTTATGTGGTGTACTGTGCTTATTGATATGTGATAATTATACCATCTTGCATCCAGGGGATGAATCCCATTTGATCATGGTGTATGACTTTTTAATTGTATTTCTGGCTCCAGATCGCCAATATTGTGTTGAGGATTTTAGCATCTATGTTCATCAGGGATATTAGCCTGTAGTTTTCTTTCTTCATTTTGTTTTTACCCGGCTTTGAAAATAGGATAATACCATCCTTGTAAAAGGAGTTTGTGAGTCTTCTGAATTTTTTGTAATAGTTTGAGAAAGATAGGAGTTAGTTCTTCTCTAAAAGTTTGGTAAAACTTACCTGTGAAGCCATCTGGTCCAGGACTTTTGTGTGCCTGGAGTGTTTCGATTTTTCTAGGTGTTTTTATTTTACTTATAGTTTCTACTGCTTCTTGATCAGTTTTGGAAGATTGTACAATTTCTAGAAATTTATCCATTTCACCCGGGTTGTCCAGTTTCTTGGAATATCATTGTTCATAGTAGTTTGTTCCAATTCTTTGTATTTCTGTGTCTCAATTGTAACTTCTCCTGTTTCATTTCTGATTTTATTTATTTGGGTCCGCTCCTTCTTTATCTTGATGAGTCTGATTAAAGGTTTGGCAATTTTGTTTATCTTGTCAAAGAACCAGCCCCTGGACTTACTGATCCTTGATATTGTTCTTTTGGTCTCTATGTCGTTTAATTCTGCCCTGATCTTGATTAGTTCTTTCCTTCTGCTTGCTCAGGGCTTTGTTTGTTGGTATTCCTCTAGTTCTTGTAGACGTAGGGTTATGTTGTCTATTTGAGATTTTTCTATTTTCTTTTGGTAAACCTATGTGGCTATAACCTGCCCTCTCAGAAATGCCTTCACTCTGTCCCATAGGTTTTGGATTGTTTTGTGTTCATTTCATTCATTTTCAGATCCTTTTTTATTTCTTCCGTGATCTCATTGTTAACCCTCTTATTATTATTTAATAACTTGCTATTTAGCCACCATGTATTTAAATGTTTTTGAACTTTTTCCTTGAGGTTGTTTTCTAGTTTCAAGCTACTGTAATCTGAGAAGACACTTGATATGATGACAGCTTTTAAAAATTTACTGAAGC
Source organism: Sturnira hondurensis (assembly GCF_014824575.4). NCBI lineage: Eukaryota > Metazoa > Chordata > Mammalia > Chiroptera > Phyllostomidae > Sturnira > Sturnira hondurensis. The sequence continues at coordinate 347,587 of NW_028086106.1, read as the reverse complement.
TTTTTTTTTTGTATCTCACCATGTGGTTTATCTTTGAAAATATTCCATGCATACTTGAATAGAATGTATATTTTGTTTCCTTGGGGTGATTTATTCTGCATACTTCAATTAACTGCATTTGATCTAGAGTGTCATTCAATGACGCAATATCCTCGTTGATTCTCTGTTTGGAAGATCTATCTATTGTTGACAGTGGGGTGTTGAAATTCCCTACAATGACTTTTTAGTTGTTAACTATCTTGAAGTTCTCCAATATTTTCCTTATTTATTTAAGTGCTGTTATGTTGGGTGCATATATGTTCACAATGGTTATATCCTTTTGTTGGACTAGTCCCTTAAGTATTATGTAGTACCTTCTTTGTCTCTTATGAAATTTGTTTTGAAGTTTTTTTGTCTAATATAAGCATTGCCCCCCCAGCTTTTTTTTTCATATCAGTTTGCTTGGAATATTTTTTCATTTCTTCACTTTCAGCCTGTCTATATCTACTTTTCTGAGGTGGATCTCTTGTAGAAAGCATATATGTAAGTCGTGTTTTCTTATCCATTTGCTACCCCTTGTCTTTTGACTTAAGCATTTAATCCATTTACACTTAAAGTTATTATTGATAGATACTTATTCACTGATATTATTACCCCTTGTACCTGTGTTCCTCAGTCTTCTTATTTTCTCCATCTTTTTAGGAACTAAAGGACCTAAAGCAGTTCCTTTAGCATCTCTTGTAATGCTGTTTGGTAGATGTGTATTATTTTAGCCTTTCTTTGGGAAACTCATTATTTTGCCTTTCATTTTAAATGAGAGCCTTGCTGGGTAGAGTAGTCTTGGTTGCAGGCCTTTGCTTGTCATTACTAGGACTATTTCATGCCAATCATTCTGTCTTGTAGTGTTTCTGTTGAGAAATCAGCTGATAGCCTTATTGGAGCTTCCTTATATATTACTAGCTGTTACCCCACTGCTGCCTTTAAGGTTTTCTCTTTGTCTTTAAATCTTGCTATTTTAATTATGATGTGTCTTGGAGTAGACCTCTTGAAGTAGTTCATCTTGATTGAAACCCTCTGTGCTTCCCAAGTAGTTCATCTTCACTGGGACCTTCTGTGTTTCCTTTCTGTCATTTTTCAAACAGGTTTTCCATCCCTTGCTCCTTTTTTCTCCTCCTGATGTTCCTATAACATGAATATTACATGTTTCATGATGTCCTGAAGCTCCTTGACACTATCTCATTTTTTGAGCCATTATTCCTTTTGTCACTCTGCCCAGGTATTCTTTCCTATCTTCTCCTCTAACTCACTGATTCAATCCTTTATTTCATCTAACCTGCTTCTAATTCCTTCTAGTGTATTCTTATTTTCACATATTATATTCTTTATTTCCTCCTGGCTCTTTTTCATAGTTTTCATGTCCTATTACATGGAGATATAGTTCCCAGTAAGTTCCTTATAACTTACATAGAGTCCCTTTTAGTTCTCACTGAGCTCCTTGAGCATCCTTTTAAAAAAATATTTTATTGATTATGTAATTACAGTTGTCCCATTTCCCCCTTCACTCCCCTCAGCCCTGCATACCCCCTCTCACCTATATTCCCCCCTTTAGTTCATGTCCATGGGTTGAACATATAAGTTCTTTGGCTTCTACATTTTTTATACTATTCTTACCCTCTCCCCTTCTATTTGCTACCTACCATCTATGCTACTTATTCTCTGTACCTTTTCCTCCTCTCTGCCCCTCCCGTTCCCCTATTGATAACTCTTCTTGTGATCTCCATTTCTCTGTTCCTGTTCCTGTTCTAGTTGTTTGCTTAGTTTGCTTTTGTTTTTCTTTTAGGTGTGGTTGTTAATGATTGTGAGTTTGTTGTCATTTTCCTGTTCATATTTTTATCTTCTTTTGCTTAGATAAATCCCTTTAACATTTCATATAATAAGGGCTTGGTGATGATGAACTCCTTTAAGTTGGTCTTATCTGAGAAGCACTTTATCTGCCCTTCCATTCTAAATGAAAGCTTTGCTGGATAGAGCAATCTTGGATATAGGTCCTTGCCTTTCATGACTTGAAATATTTCTTTCCAGCACCTTCTTGTCTGTAAGGTCTCTTCTGAGAAATCAGCTGACAGTCTGATGGGCACTCCTTTGTAGGTAACTGCCTGCTTTTCTCTTGCTGCTTCTAGGATACTCTCCTTAATTCTAATCTTGGGTAATGTAAAGATGATGTGCCTTGGTGTGTTCCTCCTTGGGTCTAACTTCTTTGGGACACTCTGAGCTTCCTGGACTTCCTAGAAGTTTTCCTTTGCCAGACAGATTATGGAAGTTATCCTTCATTATTTGTTCAAATAAGTTTTCCACTTGTTGCTCTTCCTCTTCTCCATCTGGTACTCCTATAATTTGGATGTTGGAACACTTAAAAATGTCATGGAGGTTCCTAAGCCTCTCCTCATTTTTTTTAATTCTTTTTTTCCCATTATTTTCTGGTTGGATGGTTTTTTCTTCCTTTCTTCTGGTCCACTCCATTGATTTGAGTCCCAGTTTCCTTCCCATCACTATTGGTTCTCTGTACATTTTCTTTTATTTCACTTAGTGTAGCCTTCAATTTTTCATCTAATTTGCAACCAAATTCAACCAATTCTGTGAGCATCCTGATTACCAGTGTTTTGAACTGTGCATTGGATAGGTTGGCCATCTCTTCATCTCTTAGTTGTATTTTTTCTCAAGTATTGATCTGTTCTTTCATTTGGACGATTTTTTTTTCTGTCTTAAAGCTCCTGTTATGTAGTGAGGGGTAGAGCCTTAGGTATTCACCAAGGCAGTGAAACCCACCTCACTGTGTTGTGATGCTGTATTTGGGGCAGGTGTCTGAGAGGGAAAAATAACACTTGCTCTGCTCTCTGCCAGATTTCAGTTACTTCCCCACTTTCCACAAGCAAATTGGGCCATTCTGGTGCTGATTCCTAGGTGGGTGGGCTTGTGTATGTCCTAGGACCTTGTGGGTCTCTCCAACAAAGTCTCCTGTGAGGCTTGGAGTTTCTCCTACCGCCTTGACCCCCATTGGTGTTTTCAATCAGACTTTTGAGCCTTTTTCCCCAGGCTGGGGCCCTGGGTTGTGAAGTCAGTCCCACTCCCCAGTTGTTTCTTCTGGTTTATTTGTGCGCAAATGTGGGACCTCTTGCTCTACCAGCTACTACCTTGCTGGGTCTGCCAGCCACCACATTGCCACAAGTCCTCTCTGTCTGGCTGCCTGTCTCCATCCCTCCTACCAGTGTGGATGATGTGTTTTCTTTAACTCCTTGGTTGTCGGGCTTCCATACAGTTTGATTTTCTGTCAGTTCTGGTTGTTTTATGTTTTTAAGTTGTGGTTGTTTTTCTTTTTGTTGTTCAAGGAGGCACAATGTGTCTACCTACACCTCCATCTTGGCCGGAAGTTCTCGAGCATCTTTATAACCATTATTTTCATCTCTATGTCTAATAGATTGCTTGCCTCAATTTCATTTAACACTCTTTCTGGGGATTCATTCTTTCCTTTTGGTTGGGTGTTGTTTCTGTGTCTCCCCATTGTAGGTGACTCATTTTATTTGTTTCTGCATATTAGATTGATCCACTTTGACTCCCTATCTTCCAAGAGTGATCTTCTCTGGTAGAAGACCTGTGGTTCAATGGTTTAGTCTCCTTGATCTTCTGAGCTGGGTGATCTTGGGATGTCCTTTATGCCATTTATGTGAGCTCTCTTGTTGTAATTAGGTTTTGGTTGTTGTTGGGTTGTTCTTTGGTGGGGTTTTTCTCCTGATAGCTAAGAGTTGTGCCACCCTCCTTGTCTTGTGTGCTGTTGTGTAGGCAGTGCCAGAATAAATCTCACACCTGCAAAAAGAACCCCCACCCACAATCACAGTACCAACAACAAATGAGCAAGTATTATTGAAAGTAGAAAGAGATGAGGACTATTATAAGAAAGGAAAAATGAATAGGAGAGACTAATAGAAGGAAAAATTATTTCAAGAGGGCAGAGGGAGAACAACTAAAAGAGTAGGGAATAGAAACAAGACAAATAAATAAAGAAAATAAAATTTACATAATGAATTAAAAAGGGAGCAAAGAAAGCAAAATGGATTAAGAAAAGTAGAGTATAATGTGAGATTTAAAAACATTTAAAAATAGTGGAAAGATAGGAACCAAATTAAAGGCAAACATTCACCACAACAATATCAGTGACAAATGAGCAAAGATCAATACAAGTGGAAAGGGATTAAGAAGGCAAATGGAAAGGAGAACAATGTAAGATGTCTAAAGGAAGGAAAGGAGATTTTGAGAGGGAGAAACAATGAGTGAGGAATAAAAACGAGGCTAGGACAGGAAAAAATTAAAGATGATAAAAAGATAGGGCAGGGGAAAGGCAAAATGGAGTAGGAGAGGGGAACAGTAAAATTTGAAATTTGAAACACAAAAATGGTGAACCTCTTTTAAAAATAGAAATTAAATTGAAAAAAAATCATCTCATTAGCCAATGAGCAAAGATTAGTAAAGGTAGAGAGAGAATAAGGATATTATAAGAAAGGAAAAAGGAATGTGAAAAGACTGATGGTAAGAAAAATTCTTTTGAGAGGCAGGATGGAGGAGATATATTTAAAATGCAGCATATAAACATGTTGTAGATTTTAATTTGCATCTCTCCAAATGCTAGTGATGCTGAGCATCCTTTCATATGTGTCTGGACTCTCTGTACAGCCTTTTTGGAGAAGTGTCTATTCAGGTCCTTTGACGATGTTTTAATTGGGTTGTTTGTCTTCCTGGAGCAAAGCCATGTGAGTTCTTTAAACATTTTGGAGATCAAAGCCTTTGTCTGAGGTATCATTTGCAAACAGATTTTCCCATATGGCTTGCCCCCTTTTCATTTTACCGATGTTTTCTTTAGCCATGCAGAAGTTTTTTTTATTTTCATAAAGTCCCATTTGTTTATTCTTTTTTTATGTCCCTTCAATGAAATACCGCTTCACACCGGTCAGAATGGCCATCCTTTTTAAAAATATATATATTTTATTGATTATGCCATTATAGTTGTCCTATTCCCCCCTTCATTCCCCTCCACCCTGCACACCACCTCCCCCCCATTCCCTCCCCTTTAGTTTATGACCACGTGTCTCAAGTTCCTTAGATTCTATATTTCTCCTACTATTCTTGCCCTCCCCCCAACTATTTTCTACCTACCATCTATGCTACTTATTTTCTGTACCTTCTCCCCCTTCTCCTCCTCCCACTTCCCTGTTGCTAAAGCTCCATGTGATCTTCATTTCTATGGCTCCACTCCTGATCTAGCTGTCCTCTTGGTTTGCTTTTGTTTAAGGTGTGGTTGTTAATAACTGTGAGTTTGCTGTCCTTTCACTGTTCATATTTTTATCTTCTTTTTCTTAGATAAGTTCCTTTAATATTTCATATAATAAGGGCTTGGTGATGATAAACTCCTTGAATTTGATCTTATCTGAGAAGCACTTTATCTGTCCTTCCATTCTAAATGAAAGCTTTGCTGGATAGAGCAATCTTGGTTGTAGGTCTTTGGATTTCATGACTTGGAATACTTCTTTCCAGCCCCTTCTTGCCTGGAAGGTCTCTTTTGAGAAATCAGCTGACAGTCTGATGGGCAATTCTTTGTAGGTGACTGTCCCCTTATCCCTTGCTGCTTCTAGGATTCTCTCCTTCATTTTAATCTCGACTAATGTAATTATGATGTGCCTTGGTGTGTTTCTTCTTGGGTCCAATTTCTTTGGGATTCTCTGAGCTTCCTGGATTTCCTGGAAGTGTATTTCCTTTGCCAGACTGGGGAAGTTCTCCTTTATTATTTGTTCAAATAAATTTTTCACTCGTGGCTGTTCCTTTTCCCCTTCTGGTATCCCTATAATTTGGTTGTTGGAACGTTTAAAGATGTCCTGGAGATTCCTAAGCCTCTCCTCATTTTTTTGAATTCTTGTTTCTTCCTTTTTTCCTGTTTGGTAATTTTTTTCTTCCTTCTGGTCCATTCCCTTGATTTAAGTCCAAGTTTCCTTTCCATCACTATTGGTTTCCTGGGCATTTCCCTTCATTTCAATTAGTTTAGCCTTCATTTGTTCCTCTAATTTGTGATTAAAATCAACCACTTCTGTAAGCATCCTGATCACCAGTGTTTTAAACTGTGCATCTGAGAGATTGGCTATTTCTTGGTTGCTTAGAGTTATCAGCTCTGGGGCATTGAGTTCTTGAGCCATGTTCATGCCTGTTACATATGAGGAATGGAGCCCTCGGTGTTCACCAGGGCGGGGGAACTCAGTTGCTGGGTTGAGGCTGTATGTGGGGGCGGGGTCAGAAGGAGCAATGGCAGTCCCCTCTGCTGCTTCCCGCCACTGGGGCCTGCATGGTCTGTCTCACTGCTCTCTCCTTCACTGGTTTATTTGTGTGCAAATGTGTCACCGAGGTCAGCTTGCTGCCTTGCGCCCTCACTGGGTCCGCCCATCTCAACCCCATACCTGGGATCTGCCCACAGCTGCCTGCACACCTGAGTTGGGAGATCTCTCTGCCTGAACTTGCTCTGCTTCTGGCTCCGCCCCTCTTACTGGTCTGGTTGAATGGTTCATTGTTGTCGGACTTCTGTATAGTCCAATTTTTTATGTTTTGGCTGAGTTTTTGTTTACTAAAACTTTGTTGTCTTTAAATTTGGTTGTGGGAGAAGGCACAGTGTTTCCACCTATGCCTCCATCTTGGCAGAAGTCAGAATAGCCATCTTAAATGAATCAACAAACAACAAACACTGGTAAGGTTGTGGAGAAAAGAGATCTTTAGTACATCGTTGGTGTGAAAAACAGTATGGAATTTCCTCAGAAAACTGAAAATGGAACTGCCTTTTGACCCAGCAATTCTACTGCTGGGATTGTATCCTAAAAATCCTTAAATGCCAATTCAAAAGAACCTATGCACCCCAATGTTCATAGCAGCACAATTTACAATAGCCAAGTGCTGGAAGCAACCTAAGTCCCCACCAGTAAATGAGTGGATTGAAAAATGATGGTACATTTACACAATGGAATACTACACAGCTGAAAGAAAGAAGGAGGACCTGTGCTTTGCAACAGCATGTATGGAACTGGAGAGCATTATGCTAAGTGAAATAAGCCAGGCGGTGAAAGACAAATACCGTATGATCTTGCCTTTAAGTGGAACCTGATCAACAAAACAAACAAGCAAGCAAAATAGGACCAGAGACACTGAAATAAAGAAAAAATCAACAGTGACCAAAGGGGATGGGGGAGAAGGTAAAGGGAGAATAAGGGGAAGGGTCATCAAGAAACATGTATGAAGGATATGTGGACAATGCAAAAGAGATAAGATTGAGGGTGGGAGGTTGACATGGCTGGGACAGGGGGAAGTGGTAGAGGGTAATGGAGACCACTGTACTTGAAGAACAATTAAAATATAAGAAACAAGTCATAGAAAAGGAAAAATAAAATTTAAAACAAAAATAAAAAAGGGAGAAGGTAAAATGGAGTAAGAGAAGGTAGGAGTAAAATATGACAATTGGAATAAAGAAAAATAAAAAATAGAGAAATAATAGGAACAAGCTTGAAGGAATATGTCAAAAAGCTATGCAGGAGGAAAAATAACACAAGTAATGAAGCAGAGTATGATGGAATTCATCCCGGCAGAGTGTAGTATTTGGCACTGTCTACCTTTTCTAGATTTACCCCTCGTAATGCCGGATGGTGTTCTGTTCCAGCCCTAGACAGCCTGTTTGAGACTACAAGCAATCCACAGTCTGGCTGTCTTCTTCAGATTGGCTGGTCCCCACTGTTCTGCCTTGCCAGTTTTCCATTAGCACAGGGCCCAGAAGTGGTTCATCTAATGTCCAGAGCACTGTCAGTACCATCTCTACCTGCCTCTGGATGGGGCGTCTGGTACAATTGGGAGTGTGGAATCCCTGAGTTACCCATGAGGGGTGCTGCTCTGTCTTCAGGGAAGACGATGGGAGTATTTTCTCACACCCCAACCACAGGTGTTGCTCTGTCCCAAATCATTTCCAATAATGTATAGTTTCTGGTGAATTAGCTGTCTGCTTCCTGTGAGGGGGCAATCTGTGTAAAAGGGGTAGCTCTTTCCTGCTTGGCACTGACAGCAGCTTGGTATAAGAACCGAGGCTGGGTGGGGCCCTGAACACTCCTTGCTGCACACATCTCTAATCTCTTTACCCTGCTGGTTTCAGTGGTTCAGGGCCTAAAGAAACAGCATAGCTCATAGTGTTTAATAGACGTTCAGAAAGGGCCCTTCCAAAGCTTCTCCTTCTTTCCACTGCACATATGCACTGAGCAGGGGTCTACTGAGCCTGGCCTCACTGATCCGCAGAGCTTGCAATTCCACAGGTGGGGGTTGGGTACACCTGCCTGTGAGGAGACTTGCCTGGCTGACCCAAATCTCAGGCATTCAGCTCCTGGCTGTTCAGTCCCCAGTCTGCCACTCTTGCAGGAGACTCGTGCCTGAACTTATTTTTCTACACAGCCATCTGCTCCCCAGTGGTGTTGAGTCAGGTCTCACAGTCCCTTGAGTATGACACTTTCTGTTTTTTCTTGTGCAGCTGGACTCAGTGACACTGAACTTCACCTTCACTCTGGTTTATTTGTTGGTAGAGCTACTGCACATGTGCATACACAAGCATAGGGTCCCTGCCGAGTCTTACCTCAGCTCCTCTTTTAACTCTCTATGTGGCATCAAACTGCAACACCAAGCTCTGGGCTAGTTCTTTGTGCAGTCTACCTTCACAAAAAACACAAGGTCTCTCTCTGTCAGGGTTGACCACAGCCTGCCAGGACTTCTGACAGTTTTAGGAGATAGAGTTTCTCTCTGAAACTCTCCCATTGTAGGAGATAGAGTTTCTCTTTGGAACTCTTCCCGTTGGTGCTACAGCTATCGACATGCTGTTTGCTGTGTGTGTGTAGCCTGAGTCTCCCAGACTCTGTATATGCTTCCAAGTCTCTCCTGATCAGGGCTGGTGGTTTCCCTGTGTGGGACCAGTGCCCCACTGTTGGGGGTTGGGGGATGGATGAAGCTACTAAGCTGCATTTTCTGCCTATTCTCTCCTCTGCTGCAGGTGCCTTGCACAGGGCATTTCCCCTTCAACTTGTAAAATCTCTTACTGGACAGTGGAAAACCACTGTACTCTTTGGCTTCAGAAATTCTTATCAGTGGAGAAACCATTGATTGTTCAAGTCACTTGTAGGAAGATCAGCTGAAAATATATGCTAGGGACACAAACAAGTGGGCTCAGCTTTCATCTACTTGGCCACTATCTTCTGAATCCAACACTCTTTTTTATATTACTTATCTTTTGACCCTCCAAAGAGAGAAAGAAAGACGCTTTTAGATTTGGGTTTTGGCCAAAAGGGTTTTTTGTTGTTGTTGTCCATTTTCAGAACTTACCGGTAGGCATTTATTGAGCACCTACTTTGCTGGGCACAGAAATAATCACAGTCTCTCTTGATGAGAAAGTGTGATGATATAATTAATAACAATAGAAAAAGGGGCCCACAGAATTGAAAAAAATGGCTGGGGAAGGGAGGGAGGCAACCTAGAAAGACAGTGATTGTCATATTTCATTAGATCCCTCCTGTTACTCTCAGAATTTCTCAAGGCATAGCATTTGATTATATTAGGTTTTAGATATTATTAATGACCACAATCATACCTAATAAACTTACTCTCTTGAACCCAGAAATGTCCTCTTTTCCACATTGAATTTTCCTCAACTTCAGTAATGTAGAAGAAATTAGCAAATTCAGTGTGCCTTTTTAAAACACCAGCATCATTTTGCTGTAAGTGGAACCTAATCAACAAAACAAGCAAGCAAGCAAAATATAACCAGAGACATTTAAATAAAAAACAAACTGACCAGAGGGGAGTGGGGAAAGGGATAATGGGGAAAAATAGGGGAAGGGCTGTCAAGGAACATGTACAAAGGACACATGGACAAAACCAAAGGGCTAGGTTCAAGGGTGGGAGGCAAAGATGAATGGTGTGGGGGGAGTGGTTGGAAAATGAAGACAACTGTACTTGAACAAAAATTATAAATAAATAAATAGTGATTTTAAATTATTAATATACATAGTTTGATAGGATTGATAAATATAACATTTTAATAAAAAATAAAATATACTTTATTTTTAAATTTTTATTTTAAAGGGAGGGAAGGGAATGAGGAAGAGAGGGAGAAAACCTTGATGTGAGAGAAACATTGACTGGTTACTTTTCTGCAAGGGCCAGACCAGGGATGGAGTGGGGTTGGAGCACAGAGCCCACAACCCAAGTATGTGCCCCTCACTGGGAACCTCTAATCTACTGGTGACCTTTTTGTTTGTGGGATGATGCCCAACCAATTGAGCCATGCGGGCCAGAGCTATATCAGCTTTTTAATGAGTGGAATATTCTCTGAGATTGATATTGGGAAATTATGTGCAGTAGTTACACATAATTTGACAAATCAGGACACAGAAGCATTCTCCTTTTTTTTTTTGGTAGTATAAACAGTATTTATTACAAGAGACACCATGCTTTNCCAACCAATTGAGCCATGCGGGCCAGAGCTATATCAGCTTTTTAATGAGTGGAATATTCTCTGAGATTGATATTGGGAAATTATGTGCAGTAGTTACACATAATTTGACAAATCAGGACACAGAAGCATTCTCCTTTTTTTTTTTTGGTAGTATAAACAGTACTTATTACAAGAGACACCATGCTTTTCAACTTCTTCCTAGAAGAGTACATTGAGTACTTTATAAACACTACAAACAGAGTTGGCTTTAAACACACTTATTACAAAGCATGTTCATTCCCCAGTGATTTGAAAGAATTCAAAGAATTCATTACTGTTATTCCAGAGAGAAATGTACTTGGTGACAAATAGTGGACTGTTAGTATCATCATTATTTTTTCCTTTCTTTTTCTTATTTAATTCTTTTTCAATTACAGTTTTCTGTCTTATATTCCCAGCCCTCCCCCCCCCAGTGCTCCCCACCTCCCTCCCATTTCCACCCCCCACCTTAGTTATTGTGTCCTTTATACTTGTTCATGTGAATCCTTCCCATTTTCCCCTGTGATTCTCTCCACTCTCCTCTCTGGTCCCTGTCAGCCTGTTCTGTATTTCAGTGTCTTTGGTCATATTTTGCTTGCTTGTTTGTTTTGTTGTTCAGATTCCTGTTAAAGGTGAGATCATATGGTATTTGTCTTTCACCACCTGGCTTATTTCACTCAGCATAATGCTTTCCAGTTCCATCCAGGATGTTGCAAAGGGTAGGAGCTCCTTCTTTCTTTCTGCTGCATAGAATTCCATTGTGTAAATGTACCATAGTTTTTTGATCCATTCATTTACCGATGGCCATCTAAGTAAATGCCCTTCCAACTCTTGGCTATTGTAAATTGTGCTTCTGTGAACATCGGGGTGCATAGGTTCTTTTCGATTGGTGTTTCAGGGTTCTTAGGTTATACTCCCAAAAGTGGAATTGCTAGGTCAAAAGGCATGTTCATTTTTAGTTTTCTGGGAAAATTCCATGCTGTTTTCCATAGTGGTTGTACCAGTCTGCAATCCCACCAACAGTGAAGTAGGGTCCCCCTTTCCCCACAACCTCTCCAGCACTTGTTGTTTGTTGCTTTGTTTATGATGGCCATTCTGAGAAGCATTCTTTTGAAGGCTCATCACATTATATCAGCATCCAGAATTCAGGAATTAATATTAAATTGTAACTGACATGTGAGTGGTTGCAGATGCCTTTGAAACTCAGCTGTTCTTATCTCCAAGACCCAAGGTTTTGATTTAATTGTGTTAAGTTTAAAAATGAAAAAGATAAATTGGTTATGTGTACAGGAGAGCATGGTTGGACCGGAAAATTTAACCAGGTTATAGATGAAGTCAAAAGCTGGTAACTTTGGAAGAGGAAAGCAATAGTTTCATTTCTGATTTTCCCTGGGGCATCACTAGATTTTAGGAGAAAGTGAAACAATAGAGCTAGCTTTCCTGAGCTGCCTCTTCCAGGAAGTGTTTCATATTTATGTTTCTGATTAATGTGTTATATTTACTATGCTATACAGTTAGGAAAAATATAAAGGATATGTTATAATCATACTATCAAGTAAATAAAAAGTGCTGGCTGCTTTGACCAAGAGGTACAAAAAATCTTTTTTAGATCCCTGACAACATGTATGTAAATTACCTAAGTTTTTTTCCCAAGTGAAATAAAGGCTGTTTTTTCACTTTATCTACATATATTCCATTTTTTAAAAATGTGGGGTCTACCCAACCATTGTACTCCTTTCCTAGAGGACATCTGTGATGGCAGCAATACTAATTTTAAAGATTTTGGTCAGAGCCCTGGCTGGTATAGCTCAGTGGATTGAGCGCGGGCCTGTGAACCAAACAACTGTGGTTCGAATTCCAGTCAGGGCACATGCCTGGGTTGCATGCCAGTTCCCAGCAGGGGACGCAAGAAAGGCAACCATGCATTAATATTTCTCTCCCTCTCTCCTTCCCTTTCCCTCTAAAGATAAATAATTAAATAAATAATCTTTTTTTTAAATTAAAGATTTTGGTCAGAGTAATTGAACAAAAAGGACTTGTTTGATGAAACTAGACATATAAAAGGAGACATTAAAAGTGATTAACTTGTGTATTAACTACTACGGCAATAAATTATCTGGAAGTAAGCCTGTCAAAGCTCACTGGCATTCAGTTGTTAACAACTTTATTTTAAATCAACTACTTGGTGTAAGCAACTTGAGGAAAAAACAGAGTTATGTACAAAACAACTGGCTGATGCACTTCTTGCCTTTTCAGCTCATTGTTGAAAACCATAGAAATACAATTTTTTGTGTGTGTTTTGGTACAAGGTACAAGCTAAGTTGGTCATTTTTGTCCCTGAGTTTAGGTTACCCACACTGATTTTCTTCTATGTTGTTCCTTAACTGTAGAATTACTTGGCTGAACCTAATGGAGAAAGTGCTTGTGTGTTCATCCAAGGATTGGGCTCTTAGGAAGCAAGCCATTACTTATAGAAGAGGTCACATATTTCTGTAGAAAGCACTCAGACTTAGGAGTCAAACAGGACTGGTTCTGAACATCAGTTTCTCTCCCCTACAACTGCATTATTTATACAAAAAAAATAGAGGAAGCATTGTCCTTTATCACCTCCTGGCTGACATTTTGTCTATGCTAGCACATTGCATCTCCCTTTTAGCCCCATGCAATGTAGTCTCTGTTAGAAAAGACAGCTTGTGCCTGTTCCTGATGATTCAAAGTTGCTCTTGAAACAATATCTTGAGGCTGTAAAAAAAACCTAGAAATCAATAGAAAAATCATCCCACTCTTAAAGCATTGTTTTTCTTTAGCTTCTCTAATAGAAAGGCACCTCAAATTGTTTATTTTCCCTCTTATATTGAGTCAGGATTTAAGATATATATCCTACTGATGCCTTACTCATAGCTGGATTACTTTTGTCACTTTTCTTGGGATAGGACAAAAATAAAAATTTCATAAAATCTCAGTGTTATGAACTGAATATTTATATATTAAAATTCATATGATGAAGCCCTTACCCCCAATGTTAATTGGAGGTGGATCCTTTGGGAGGTCATCAGCTTTAGATAAGGTCCAGAGGATGGGGTTCCCATGATGGAATTAGTATCTTTACAAGAAAAGAAATAGACTAAATTCTCTTTCTTCTATGTAAGGATACCAGCAAGAAGCTGGCCATCTGCAAGCCAGAAAGAGAATTATCTCCAGGACCCAAATACACTGGTGCCTTAATCTTGGATTATGTAGTCTTCAAAACTATGAGAAACAAATGTCTGTTATTTAAGTTATCCAACGTATGATATTTTGCTATAGCAGCCTGGACTAAGATACTCCATTACACATCATTTTTCTCTGGAGATTAAATTATCAACAACCTCATCTGTCTATAACACAACTGAGAAATAAAAAGTATTCTTAAAAAACCCTAAAAATCACCTATGATCATAAACTTGCCACAGCCAAGAAATAAAATGTTAAAAGCTGACAAGAAATGTATCTCTGCCAGTTGCAACTGCATTGACACACATGCAATAGCTGACAGCATGACAACAAAGAGCGAGCCAAAATCACTTTAAACACAGAGATAACTATTTTGTCTGTTTATTCTTATTTTTAATTGAATTATAAATGACGTGAATTGAAATTGCCATAGGGTCACTCATGTCTAGGGAACTAGAATGGAGCCAGGATATAATGAAGAGTTTGTCTTATATTTGTCCCGACTATGAACTTTTGAACCAGCTGTGAGACCACATCCTGAAATTCACTTCCTCTTCACCATGACGACCAGACCATCTGTAATCTTCATCCAGTTCACCAGCCAGCATCTTCATCTGCATAAAGGACTTAGATGAGGTTTGAACTCTTGGACTTTCTGTGCTCTATGTAGAATCACATCCTAACACTTGCTTACTCCAGAGTCTTACCAACCAAGACCTGACCAATCCTTTTTGCATCACTCATTGCTCCATGTTAGGTAGCCAATAGAAAAAGTTTCCTATGTTACATACTTTGTGGGTTTTGCCTTTATAAACCCTACGATTCTAGTTCTCTCTGGAGCAGTTTGGGTTATTACCTGAATCTGTGTCTTCTAGATTTAAATTCTTTAAGACCCCAAATAAAACTTTTGATTTTTTTTAGGGACTTCTGCCAAGATGGAGGCCTAAGTGGAAACACTGTGCCTTCTCCCACAACCAAGTCTGAATACAACAAAGGTTTAGTAAACAAAGACTCAGCCAAAGAACAGAAAGCTGAACTATATGGAAGTCCGACAACAATGAACCATTCAACCAGGACAGTAAGAGAGGCGGAGCCAGCAGTGGAGCAGGGTCCGGCAGGAAGGATCCCCTGACCCAGGCGACCAAGGCGACCCAGGCGACCCAGGTGTGCAGACAACTGGGATGGCATCATGGATCCAGTGAGGGTGTGGGGCAGGCTGAGTGTGGTCACACATTCACACACAGATAAACCAGCAGAGGTGTGAGCAGTGAGACAGACCCCTGCAAGGTCCAGCAGCGAACTGCACAGGTCCCAGCGGCAAACCCAGTGAGGGTGCGGGGCAGGCTGACTGCGGTTGCACATTCACGTGCGCAAATAAACCAGCAAAGGGATGAGCAGTGAGACAGGCCACGTGGCCCCAGCGGCAGGAGGAGGCAGAGGGGACCGCCATTGATTTCCTTTGACTCCCCCCCCCCACATATAGCCTCACAACCCAGCAACTGGGTTGTCCCACCCTGGTGAACACCTAGGGCTCCTCTCCTCATACGTAACAGGCACAAACAGTCCAAAATATGGCTCAAGAAGAACTCAAAGCCCCAGAGCTGATAACTCTAAGTGAAAAAGAAATAGCGAACCTCTCAGATGCACAGTTCAAAACACTGGTGATCAGGATGCTCACAGAACTGGTTGATTATAGTCACAAATTAGAGGAACATATGAAGGCTAAACTAATTGAAATGAAGGGAAATGCACAGGAAACCAATAGTGATGGAAAGGAAACTGGGACTCAAATCAATGGAATGGACCAGAAGGAAGAACAAAACATCCAACCAGAAAGGAATGAAGAAATGAGAATTCAAAAAAATGAGGAGAGGCTTAGGAACCTCCAGGACATCTTTAAACGTTCCAACATCCGGATTATAGGGGTACCAGAAGGGGGAAAGAAACAGCCACGAGTGGAAAACTTATTTGAACAAATAATAAAGGAGAACTTCCCCAGTCTGGCAAAGGAAATCAACTTCCAGGAAATCCAGGAAGCTCAGAGAGTCCCAAAGAAGGTGGACCCAAGAAGGAACACACCAAGGCACATCATAATTACATTGCCCAAGATTAAAGTGAAGGAGAGAATCCTAGAAGCAGCAAGAGATAAGGGGACAGTCACCTACAAAGGAGTTTCCATCAGACTGTCAGCGGATTTCTCAAAAGAGACCCTACAGGCAAGAAGGGGCTGGAAAGAAGTATTCCAAGTCATGAAATCCAAAGACCTACATCCAGGACTGCTCTATATAGGAAAGCTTTCATTTAGAATGGAAGGACAGATAAAGTGCTTCTCAGATAAGATCAAATTTAAGGAGTTCATCATCACCAAGCCCTTATCATATAAAATGTTAAAGGGACTTATATAAGAAAAAGAAGATAAAAAATATGAACAGTGAAAGGACAGCAAACTCACAGTTACTAACAACCACACCTAAAACAAAAGCAAACCAAGAGGACATCTAGATCAGGAACAGAAACGTAGAAATGGAGAACACATGGAGGGTTAGCAACAGGGGAGTGGGAGGAGGAGAAGGGGGAGAAGGTACAGAAAATAACATAGACAGTAGTTAGAAAATACATAGGGGGGCAAGAATAGTAGGGGAAATATAGAATCTAATGAACTTGAGACACATGGTCATAAACTAAAGAGTGGGAATGGTGGGGGCGGGTGTGCAGGGTGGAGGAGAATGAAGGGGGGAATAGAACAACAACTGTAATGGTATAATCAATAAAATATGTATTTTTAAAAACTTTTGATTTTTTTATTATTGTTGTTCAAGTACAGTTGTCTCCATTCCCCCCTCACACACAAGTCCCCCCCACCCAGACATCCCCACCTCCCACCCTTGAACCTATCTCCTTTGGCTTTGTCCGTTTGTCCTTTATACATGTTTCTTGATGACACTTCCCCCAATCCCCTCCTTGTTATCCCCTCCCCCTTCCCTCTGGTTACTGTCAGTTTGTTCTTAATTTCAATGTCTCTGGTTATATTCTTCTTACTTGTTTGTTGATAGTTCCACTTATAGGTGAGATCATATGGTATTTGTCTTTCACCGCCTGGCTTATTTCACCTAGCATAGTGCTCTCCAGATTCATCATGACATGGCTCTCCTTCATGACAGCATGGATAGATCTGGAGAGCATGTTTATTTTGTTTCTTTCCAATCTGCTATCATATATTTGTTCTATTTAAGTAGTCCACAAACAAAAAGATTTTCAGTGTCACTGATATAAAAAATAAAAAAGTAGGTTATCATAGATCAGAATCCTGTGATCTCTTTTCTAGAAATGTGTTGAAATTTCTTATTTGCTAATATCTACTTCATCACAACTCTGAGCTCATTAAGTCGTATTCTCTTGTGTAAATCATCCAGAAAAAAATAAAGTTAAACAAAAACTGATGTATATTAATTATAGTAAAGCCAAAGAAAAATCATCTTATTCCATACTCACAGGGTATAAGAACTGAAAGATATGCCCTTCTAATAATCTTTATATAAACTTAATTTCAAATATGTATATATTTTCCTCAATTTTACACATATATGCATATATTTTATTTTTATTTTTCAATTACAATTTACATTTACTATTATTTTGTATTAGTTTCAGGTGTGTAGCATAATGGTTAGATAATCATATATTTTACAAAGAGTTCACCCCAATATTTCTAGTACCCACTTGGAACCATACCTAGTTACTATAATTTTATTAATTATATTCCTTATGCTGTACTTGACATCCCCATAACAGGCTTGTAAAAATTAAGTTATAATTCTTGATCCCTTCACCTTTTTCACCCTGTTCCCCAAACCCATCCCTTCTGGTAATCATCAGTCTGACCTCTGAATCTGTTATAATTTTGTTTGTTTGCTTGTTTTGTTCTTTAGATTTCATATATAAGTGAAATCATATAATATTTGTGTTTCTCTGACTTATTTTTATCTTTATTGTTTAAGTAATGAAATTTCATTATTTTTATGGCCTGAGTAATATTCCATTGTATATATGTACCAGAGATTTTTTTATCCACTTGTTTATTGATGGGCACTTGGATTGCTTCTAGATCTTGGCTATTGTAAATAATGCTGCAATGATCATGTGGGTGCATAAATTCTTTCAAATTAGTGTTTCAGGTTTCTTCAGATATATACCCAGAAGTGGAATTGCTGGGTCATAAGGCAGTTCTATTTTTTTTTATTTTAGATTTTATTTATTTATCTTTAGAGAGGAAGGGAAAGAGAGAAGGAGAGAAATATCAATGTATGGTTGCCTTTCATGAGTCCTCTGCTGGGAACTGACCTGAAACCCAGGCATGTGCCCTGACTGGGAATCGAACCACGATCGTGTGGTTCACAGGCCTGAGCTCAATCCACTGAGTGACACCAGCCAGGGCTATTTTTAATTTTTTGAAGAACTTCAATACTGTTTTCCATAATGGCTGAACCAATCTACATTCCCACCAAGAGTGCACGAGGGTTCCATTTTCTCCACATCTTCAACATGTTATTTGTTGATTTATTGATGATAACCATTCTGACACATGTGAGGTTATATATCATTGTGGTTTTCATTTATATTTCTTTTTTAAAAAAATATTTTATTGATTATGCCATTAAAGTTGTCCCATTTCCCCCCTTCATTCACCTCCACCGTGCACACGCCTCCTCCATCATTCCCTCCCCTTTCATTCATGTCCATGTGTCACAAGTTCTTTAGACTCTGTATTTCCCATAGTATTGCTGCCCTCCCCTGTCTACTTTCTACCTACCATTTATGCTATGTATTCTCTGTAACTTCTTCCCCCTTCTCCACCTCCCACTCCCCTGTTGCTAACCCTCCATGTAATCTCCATTTCTGTTTCCACTCCGGATCTAGCTGTCCTCTTGGTTTGCTTTTGTTTTAGGTGTGGTTGTTGATAACTGTGAGTTTGCTGTCATTTCACTGTTCATATTTTTTATCTTCTTTTCCTTAGATAAGTCTCTTTAACATTTCATATAATAAGGGCTTGGTGATGATGAACTCCTTGAATTTGATCTTATCTGAGAAGCACCTTATCTGTCCTTCCATTCTAAATGAAAGCTTTGCTGGATACAGCAATCTTGGCTATAGGTCTTTGGATTTCATGACTTGGAATACTTCTTTCCAGCCCCTTCTTGCCTGGAAGGTCTCTCTTGAGAAATCAGCTGACAGTCTGATGGAAACTCCTTTGTAGGTGACTGTCCCCTTATCTCTTCCTGCTTCTAGAATTCTGTCCTTCACTTTAATCTTGGGCAATGTAATTATGATGTGCCTTGGTGTGTTCCTTCTTGGGTCCACCTTCTTTGGGACTCTCTGAGCTTCCTGGATTTCCTGGAAGTTGATTTCCTTTGCCAGACTGGGGAAGTTCTCCTTTATTATTTGTTCAAATAAGTTTTCCACTCATGGCTGTTCCTTTTCCCCTTCTGGTACCCCTATAATTCAGATGTTGGAACATTTAAAGATGTCCTGGAGGTTCCTAAGCCTTTCCTCATTTTTTGGAATTCTTGTTTCTTCATTCTTTTCTGTTTGGTTGTTTCATTCTTCCTTCTAGTCCACTCCCTTGATTTGAGTCCAAGTTTCCTTTCCATCACTATTGGTTTCCTGTGCATTTCCCTTCATTTCAATTAGTTTAGCCTTCATTTGTTTCTCTAATTTGTGACTAAGATCAACCAGTTCTGTGAGCATCCTGATCACCACTGGTTTGAACTGTGCATTTGAAAGGTTGGCTATCTCTTGGTCGCTTAGAATTATAGGCTCTGGGTCTTTGAACTGTTCTTGAGTCATAATGTTTAGGTCTGTTCGCACCTATTATATATAGCCTTAGGTGTTCACAAGCATGGGGCAACCCAGTTGTATGTGGGGGCAGGGTCAGAGAGGGGGAAAATGGCACTTTGCTCTGCTTTGTTCTCTCTCAGATTTCTGTTCCCTCTGCGGCTTCCCACAAGCAAATTGGGCCCCTCTGGTGCTGGTTCTCGGGTGTGTGGGCCTGTGTACTCTCCAGGACCCTGTGGGTCTCTCCAATAAACTCTCTGTGAGCCTGGGGGGTGAGCCTCTCCCAGCTCCTCAACCCCCAAAAGTTCCTCCAATTGGTGCTTTCAGGCTCTAATTCCCGTTGCTGGGGCCCTAGCCTTAGTGGTTTGTCTCACTGTTCACTCTTTCACTTGGTTTATCTTCGAGTGAATGTGTGATCGCGGTCAACCAGCAGCCCTGCGCTCTCACGGGGTCTGCCTGTTGCCACCCCATGCCTGGGATCCGCCAACTGCCTCTGCCTATGCTCCTGAGTCGGACCTACCGAACAATCTTTCCAGCCCAACCTCGCTCAGTGGCTGACTCCGCTTCTCTTACTGGTCTGGCTGAATGGTTCGTTGTTGTTGGACTTCATAGAGTTCAATTTTCTGTGTTTTGGCTGTGTTTTTGTTACTAAAACTTTGTTGTCTTTAAACTTAGTTGTGGGAGGGGGCACAATGTTTTCACCTACGCCTCCATCTTGGCCAGAAGTCAATTTATATTTCTTTGATTAGTGATATTGAACATCTTTTTATATGTCTATTGGCCATTTGTATGTCCTTTTTGGAGAAGTGTCTATTTGGGTCCTCTGTTCATTTTTTTATTGGATCGTTTGTTTATTTGGCTTTGAATTACAGGGGTTTTCTATAAATTTTGGATATTAACCACTTATTGGATGTTTCATTTGAAAATATTTTCTCCCACATAGTAACTTGTCTTTTTCTTTTGCTGATGGTTTACTTTGCTGTGTAATTACTTTTTTATTTGATATATTCATTTACTTTTTATTTTGTTTCCCCTGCCAGAGAAGATATTTCAGAAAGAATACTGCTTTTAAAAAAGTCAGAGGTTTTACTTTCTATATTTACTCTTAGGAGTTTTATGGTTTTGAGTTTTACAAATAAGTCTTGAATCCATTTTCAGTTTATTCTTGTATATGGTATAAAAAGGGGATCATTTCATTTTATATTTTGCATGTGTCTGTCCAGTTTTTCAATACTAGTTTTAGAATAGGCTAGCTTTACCCTAGTGTATGTTCTTGATTTCTCTGTTGTAGATTAATTGACCAGAGAGGCATATGTTTATTTCTGGGCCCTCTATTCAGTTTCATCAACCCATGTCTGTTTTTATGCCAATACCATGCTATTTTTGTAACTACAGCCTTGTACTGTAGTTTGATACCAGGTAGTGTGTTACCTCCCACTTTTTTGTTTATTTATTTTTAGAGAGAGGGGAAAGGATGGAGAAAGAGAGGGAGAGAAACATCAATGTGTGGTTGCCTCTTGAGTGCCCCCTACTAGGGATACGGACGGCAACCCAGGCATGTGCCTTGACTGGGAATCAAACCAATGACTCAGGTTTGAAGGCCAGCACTTAATCCACTGAGTCACACCAGTGAAGGCCCACTTCCTCTTTTTTTCTTCATGAATTATGTTACTATTCAGGGTCTTTTGTATTTCCATACAATTTTAATTATTTGTTCTGCTTCTGTGAAATATACAATTGAATCTTTGTAGAAATTGAATTGAATGTATACAGTGCTTTAGGTAGTATTTTCTGTTGTTGACTGTATTACAGATGTCCCTATTTTCTCCCACTTGCCCCTCTACCCACCTTGCACTTCTATACTTATACATATTGTTGTCTATGTCCATGGGCTATACATATATACATATATGATATTTTGGCTAATCTCTAGTCTTTTCCACCTCCTGCCCCACTGAGATCTGTTCCATGTATTTATGCCTCTGGCTTTATTTTGTTCATCAGTTAATTTTGTTCATTAGATTCCACATATGAGTGAGACTATATGTTATTTCTCTTTCTCTGACTGGCAGGTCTATCCATGCTGTTGCAAAGGATAAGAGTTCCTTCTTTTTATTTACTTTTTTTTACAGCTGTGTAGAATTTCATTCTGTAAATATGCTACAACTTTTTTATTCACTCATCTACAGATGGGCACTGGGACTATTTCCAGATCTTGGCTATTGTAAATAATGCTGCTATGAACATAGGGGTATATATATTCTTTCTGATTGGTGTTTCTGGATTCTTAGGATATGTTCCAAAAGTGGGATCACTGGGTCAAATGGCAGTTTCATTTTTAGTTTTTTTGAGGAACCTATACTGTTTTCCACAGTGGCTGCAAACCAGTCTGCAATCCCACAGATGGTGCACTAGGCTTCCCTTTTCTCCACATCCTTGCCAACACTTCTGGTTGTTGATTTATTGATGGTAGCCATTCTGGCAGGTGTGAGGTGATACCTGATTGTAATTTTAATTCTCATATCACTGATGATTCATGATATTGAAACTTTTTTATATGTCTATGGGCTATATGCTTGTCCTCTTTGCAGAAGTGTCTATTCAGGTCCTTTGCCCATTTTCAAATTATATTATTTGTCATCCTATTGTTGAGTTAGACAAGTTCTTTATATATTTTTAAAAGTAAACCCTTATCAGATGTATCATTGGTGAATACATTCTCCCATACAGTGCATTTCCTTTTCAATTTGTTGGGGCGGGGTGGGGGTTGCTGTGCCGAAGCTTTTTAGTTTGATGTATTCTCACTTGTTTATTTTTTTCCTTTGTTCCCCTTGCCATAAAAGATATATCAGCAAAAATATTGCTATGTGAGATGTCTGAGATTTTATTGTTTATGTTTTTTAAGGATTTTTTATGGTTACATGCATTACATTTGTGTTTTATCTATTTGGAGTTAATTCTTGAATAAGGTGTATGTTGGTGGTGTATTTTTAATTTTTTTGCATATACCAGTCCAATTTTTCCAACACCATTTATTGAAAAATTTTTTTTTACTTTTTCATATGCTTTTATTTTTCAAATAATTAATTTCCATATAGGCATAGATTGATTTGGGGGATCTCTGTTCTATTTCATTGATCTATATGTCTGTTCTTGTGCCAGTACCAGGCTGATTACAATGGCTTTGCAGTATAGTTTGATATCAGGTACTGTGATCCATCCAATTTTGTTCTTTCTCCTGTGCTGAAGCTATTCAGGGTCTTTTTGTTGTTGTTTTTCCATATAAAGTTTTGGATTATTTGTTCTACATCTGTGAAATATGCCATTACTATCTTAATAAGAATTGCATTGAATCTATAGATTGCTTGGGTAGCATGGACATTTTAATGATGTTAATTCCTCCAGTCCATAAACACTCATCTTCCACTTGTTTGTGTCATCTTCCATTTCTTACTTCAATGTCCTATATTTTTCCAAGTACATGTCTTTTACCACTGTAGTTAAGTTTATTGATAGATACCATACTGTTGTTGTTGCTGTTGTTGCTATTGTTGCAATGATAAATGAAGTTGTTTTTCTGGTTTTACTTTCTGTGAGTTTATTACTGTTATATAAAAGTGCCACCAATTTCTGGTATAATTTTGTATTCTGCTACTTTGCCAAATTCCATTCTTAAATCCAGTAGGGTTTTGTGTGTGTGTGTGTGTGTGTAATCTTTAGGCTTTTTTATTTACAATATCATATCATCTGCAAGTAATGGCAGTTTTACTTCCTCCTTTCAAATTTTGATGCCTTTTATTTCTTCTTTTGTGAACATGATACCCAGGACTTTCAATATTCTGTTGAACAATAATGGTGAAAGTGGGTGTTCCTGTATTGTTCCTGATCTTATAGAAAAAAAATAAGGGATGGGAGTAAAAGACAGAACAGCAGTACTTGAACAAAAATTAAAATGGAAAAATAATAAAATTAAAATGAAAAAACCATTAAAAAGCCATAAAATTTTTTTAAAAATTATATATAGAAAAAAGAAAAATGAAATTCAATAGAGAATGGGAAAATAAAAATGGGAAAAAATAAAGAAGAGCAAAGAGAGAATAAGAGATAAGAAAAAAGAAGAAAAAATAAAATAGAAAGGAGAAATTGAAAACGAAAAAAGAAAAAGTGTGGTTTGCCTCAGCAGATTTGTGCCTGCTGTGATCATCTGGATAAGTTGTTTGAAGCTGGCTACTTGTTCTACTGGTCTCAGGCCTCCCAAGAACTTCTCTGCACCAAGCCCATGTCATACACTTTCCCTGACCAGCCCTTGGCAATCTTTTCAGGAAGGAGCTTTTAGTAGACCAGCAGATGGGGCCTCAAAAGCCCAGAGGTTGTGTCTGCTATGAGTTTTACCCTTTAAATGTCTTGCTCTGAGCTGCTATCCCTTCTACCAGGGAACTGTGCTCAGTTGGGGTATCCAAGACCTGGCAGAGGTGATTCAAACCATATCAGGGGTGCTGTTTGCACTCTATTGAAGGGGAGCGGGCACTTTCTTTCCTTCCTGTAGCTGCAGGGGCTGAACTCCTCAGGGAGCTTGGCTCTGCTTCCCTGTAATGCATCTACAGAGTCCAGTACATGTCTGTCTGACTCCCAGACAGAAGCCTACCTGAGAGACAGTCACAAAGAGCCAGCTCTGCATGACTTGCTGCCACTTCTGCACCACCCAACCACACAGAAGGAAATCAAAAGAAAGTAAAAAAAAGAAAAATCATGCCTGTTTGCTACTCCAGTATTTCTATGCATAGCTGGTGACAGCAGGGCAAGGCCAAAACCTTCTCCACCTGGGCTCCAAAAGGGCCAAATGTCCCACTCTCCCATGCTAACTGATAAGAATGGGACCAAATTTCCAGCCCAGTTTCTACCCCTTTGCCTTGGAAGTCTGATTGCAGGACAGTGAATACCAGATTGAGCAATCAGCAGATGGAGGAAGGGGCACTGCCTGTACACCTGATGTGGGCAAGAATGGTCCTCTTCCCCAAGCCTCACACTCTAAACTCTGACTGGCTCACTGCCCAAAATCTTTCCAGAGAAAACATGGACCCTCAAAATCCTGCTGGGTTTATCAAGCAGACTCTTCCTCTTCCCTGAACTGCTACGTGGCCTCTTTAGCAGTCAGAGATTGAAATAAACCTCCTACGCTAGTGTTGCAACAATGGGCTTGCTTCCTCTCTAAGATGGTGTGCTCTGAGTCTCCCAGGTGAATTGGATCCCCGCTGATTCCACCTGATGCTACACAGGCTCTCCTTCCCAGCTCTTACTTTTCTGAATTAGGGACCCCTGCATGGGACTGAGATCCATGATCCCAGGGGTAGGAAGCAACTCTGCTGCAATATCCCTCTAGCTTTCCAGTCTTTGCACCTGCTCCAGGGGCTCACCCTCTCCTTATCTCTTTCCATCTTCCTCCTGTTTATACAATTTTTGATTAGCCACACTTCAACTAGTTTTCAAGTTGATTTCTCTGCAGTTTAGCTGTAAGTGCAGCCTGGATCTGGGAGCAAACAGACAAAGCATTCAGCTGCTGTCTTGGTGTTTTATGATGTTAATTCCGTCTCTCCATGAACAGGATGTATGCTTCCATTTATTTGCATCTTCTTCAGTTTCTTTCTTCAATGTCCTAAAATTTTCTTAGCACACAAGTCTTTCCCTCCTTGGTTAAATGTATTCTTAGATATTTTATTTTATTTTGTTTGATGTGATTGTAATAGGGCTTGTTTTCTTAGTTTCCCCTCCTAATAGTTTATTATTGCTTTATAAAAATGCAACCAATTTCTGGATAATTTTGTATCCTGCCACTTTACTGAATTAATTTATCAGTTCTAGTAGGTTTTTGGTTTAATACAGAATCTTCAGTATTCTGTATTAAAACATCATGTCATCTGCGAATAGTGACAATTTTTCTTCTTTCTAACTTGGATGCCTTTTATTTCTTCTTGTCTAATAGCTGTGGCTAGGACTTCCAATACTATGTTGAATAAGAGTAAAGAAAGTGGATATTCCTGTCTTATTCTTGATCTTAAAGGAAATGCTTTTAGTTTTTCTCCATTCAGTTATCTTTGGTTTTCTTATATGCAGCCTGTATAATACTGAGGTATGTTTCTTCTATTCTCATTTTGCCAAGAGTTTGTATTATAAATGGGTGCTGGGTTTTGTCAAATGCTTTTTCTGCATCTATTGATATGATGATATAATTTTTATCCTTTAGTTTGTTTATGTGGTATATCATGTTAATTGATTTGCAAATATAAGGTCAATCTTGCATACTTGGAATAACTCCCAATTTACAATGGCGTATGATTTTTTCAATGTACTACTGAATCAATTTGCTAATATTTTGTGATAATTTTTTAAGATCTTTACTTATTTATCTTTAGAGGGGAAGGGAAGGAGAGAGGGAGAGAAATACCAATGCATGGTTACCTCTCATGCATCCCCTGCTGGGAACTGGCCTACAACCCAGGCATGTGCCCTGACTGGGAATTGAATTGCAGTTGTTTGGTTTGCAGGCCCGTGCTCAATCCACTGAGCTATATCAGCCAAGACTATTTTGTGATAATTTTGCATCTAGGTTCATCAGGGATATTTTTCTATTTCCTTTAGGTGTAATGTTAGCTCATTTATTTGAGATTTATTTTGTTTTCTGAGGCAGGCCTATAATGTTATGAATTTTCCTCTTATGACTTCACTAATTCCATACATAGATTTTTGGTTGTGTTTTCATTTTCACTTGTCTCAAGGTATACGATTTTTTCCTTGATCTCATTGCAAACCCATTCATTATTTAGTAACATATTATTTATCCTCTGTGTCTTTCTGTATTTTTAAGTGTTTTTCCTGTAATGATTTCTAGTTTCATACAATTGTGATCATAGAAGATGCTTCACATGATTTAAGTTTTCTTAAATTCATTGAGACTTGTTTTGTGTTCTAACACATTGTCTATCCTGGAAATGTTCCATATTCACTTGAAAAGATTGTATATTCTACTGCTTTAGGGTGAAGGGCTCTGGAAATATAAATTAAATTAATCTGGTTTAGTACATCATTTCAGTCCACTGTTTTCTTGTTGATGTTCTGTCTGAAAGGTCTATCCATTGATGTCAACAAAATATTAAAGTTATCTACTATGACTGTATTACCATAGACCCCTCCCTTTATGTCCATAAAAATTTCTTTTCTATATTTTGAAGTCTCCTAGCCAGCAGACTCCTCTGCAGTTTGTGAGCTTGGCAAGGAAGGGTCATAGGGAGTTACCAGGCTGGGACTAGTGCATTTCACCAGGGTGATGTTCTATGGAGGGGCATATGGCATCTTGGTGGTGTACCATAAAGGGATTCAGCACAGCTGTCTCTGTAGCCCCATCCTTGAAGCCACACAAACCAAACTTTTCTTGTATAATTCCAGTTTGCTCTGAGTCACTGTTTGTGTGCCAGAACCTAGTTTGGGAGCCCACGAATGAGATTTTTTTTTTTGCACTGGCTTTTTAAAAGGGCACCTGGAATCCAGCCTCTCACTGGAGGACAGAATCCCTGCTGATTTTCACAGCCAGATGTTCTACAGGCTTTTTTCTCCTGTGCTTGTTCTATAGGCTGGGGTTCAGATCCCTCACTTCTCCGGGGGAGACTTTTGCAGCTGAGACATCCCACTCAACTCTCAACCACAGTGTGTAGTTCAGGGCCTGCCCTTTTATAGTCTTCTCACTTCCTACCAGTCTTTAACTGGCTTCTTCTGTAAATCCTTGGTTATAAGACTCCTGTTTTGCTAGACTTCAATTGCTTACTCAGGTTGGTTTTTTTTTAAATAATTTATTTGTAATTCTGATTTGGTGTTGGGAGGAGGTGATCCTCCTATTTGGCCACCATCTTGGATCTTTGTACTTATGTAATTTTATAATTGGACTTTTTCCACTAATGTATTGTAACGCCATAATTTTATTCTTTTTAACACCATACTTTTAACTGGCATATTATAATTAATTTAACAAGTCTATTTGTATTAACTAGTGCAACAGCTAAAAGATGGATGAAAAAAGTAATACATTCGTTTTTTCCCCAAAATTTTTATTTAATTATTTTTCAAGTACAGTTTTCTGTCTATTACTCCCATCTCATCACACTCCCCTGTGTCCCGGCCCATTTCCACCCTTCTCAGTTGTTCTCCATGTATCCATTATATATGTTCCTCTAAATCCCTCCCCTATTTCCCCTGAAATTCCCTCCCCTCTCCCCTCTGGTCACTGTCAGCCTCTTCTCTATTTGAGTGTCTTTGGTTATATTTTGCTTGCTTGTTTGTTTTGTTGTTTAGCTTCCTGTTAAAGGTGAGATCATATGGGATTTGTCCTTCAACACCTGGCTTATTTCACTCACCATAATGCTTTCCAGTTCCATCCATGATGTTGCAAAAGGTAGGAGCTCCTTCTTTCTTTCTGCAGCATAGAATTCCATTGTGTAAATGTACCATGGTTTTTTGATCCATTCATTTACTGACGGGCACCTAGGTTGCTTCCAACTCTTGGCTATTGTAAATTGTGCTGCTATGAGCATTGGGGTGCATAGGTTCTTTGGGATTGGTGTTTTAGGGTTCTTAGGATACAATCCTAGCAGTGGAATTACTGGGTCAAAAGGCAAGTCCAATTTTAGTTTTCTGAGAAAATTCCATGCTGTTTTCCACAGTGGTTGTACCAGTCTGCAATCCCACCAACAATGAACTAGAGTCCCCTTTTCCCCACACCCTCTCCAACATTTGTTGTTTATTGTTTTGTTTATGATAGCCATTCTCACCAGGGTAAAGTGGTATCTCATTGTGGTTTTAATTTGCATCTCTCTGATAGCAAGTGATATCGAGCATCTTTTCATGTGTCTGTGGATCCTCTGTATGTTCTCCTTGGAGAAATGTCTGTTCAAGTTCTTGCCCATTTTTTAATTGAGTTACTCATCTTCTTTGAGTGGAGTCGGGTGAGTTCTTTGTATATTTTGGAGATTAAACCTTTGTCTGAGGTATCATTGGCAAATATGTTTTCCCATACAGTTGGTTGTCTTTTTATTTTAATGCTGTTTTCTTTAGCTGCGCAGAAGCTTTTTATTTTGATGAGATCCCATTTGTTTATTCTTTCCTTTATAGTCCTTGCTCTAGGGGACATATCAGTAAAAATGTTGCTGCGTGAAATATCTGAGATTTTCCTGCCAATGTTCTCCTCTAGGACTTTAATGGTGTCATGGCTTATATTTAAGTCTTTTATCCACCTTGAATTTATTTTGGTGTATGATGTAAGTTGGTGCTCGAGTTTCATTTTTTTGCATGTAGCTGTCCAGTTCTCCCAACACCATTTGTTGAAGAGGCTATCTTTACCCCATTTTATGATACTGCCCCCTTTGTCGAATATTAATTGACTGTAGAGATTTGGGTTTATTTCTGGGTTCTCTATTCTGTTCCATTGGTCTATGTGCCTGTTTTTATGCCAGTACCAGGCTGTTTTGATTACAGTGGCCTTGTAATACAGTTTGATATCAGGTATTGTGATCCCTCCTACTTTGTTCTTCTTTCTTAACATTGCAGCTGCTATTCGGGGTCTTTTATGGTTCCATATAAATTTTTGAAGTGTTTGTTCTATGTCTGTGAAATATGCCATTGGTACTTTAATAGGTATTGCATTGAATCTGTAAATTGCTTTGGGTAGTATGGACATTTTGATGATGTTAATTCTTCCAATCCATGAACACGGTATACGTCTCCATTTGTTTGTGTCTTCC
Source organism: Sturnira hondurensis (assembly GCF_014824575.4). Classification (NCBI taxonomy): domain Eukaryota; kingdom Metazoa; phylum Chordata; class Mammalia; order Chiroptera; family Phyllostomidae; genus Sturnira; species Sturnira hondurensis. Next base: position 318,196 of record NW_028086106.1, on the reverse strand, counting down.
TTGATTTCTGTCTTCAGTGTTGTGTAATTTTCTGCATACAGGTCTTTAACCTCCTTGGTTAGATTTATTCCCAGATATTTTATTTTTCTTTTTGCTATATCGAATGGGATTTTTTTCTTGATTTCTGCTTCTGCTGATTCATTGTTAGTATACAGAAATGCCTTTGATTTCTGGATATTGACTTTGTATCCCGCTGTTTTGCCAAATTCATTTATTAGTTCCAGCAGTTTTTTGGTAGAGTCTATAGGATTTTCCATGTACACTATCATGTCATCTGCAAACAGTGACAGTTTTGTTTCCTCCTTTCCGATTTGGATGCCTTTTATTTCCTTTTCTTGTCTGATTGCTGTGGCTAGAACTTCCAATACTATATTAAATAGAAGTGGTGAAAGTGGACAACCTTGTCTTGTTCCTGATCTTAGTGGAAAAGCTTTCAGTTTTTGCCCATTCAGTATGATGTTGGCTGTAGGTCTTTCATATATGGCCTTTATTATATTGAGGAATGCTCCCTCTATTCCCACTTTGCTGAGTACCTTTATCATAAATGGGTGTTGTACCTTATCAAAAGCTTTTTCCGCGTCTATTGATATGACCATGTGGTTTTTGTCCTTGCTTTTGTTTATGTGGTGTATTACATTTACTGATTTGCGGATATTGAACCATCCTTGCATCCCTGGGATGAATCCCACTTGGTCATGGTGTATGATCTTTTTGATGTATTGTTGGATGCGATTTGCCAATATTTTGTTGAGGATTTTAGCATCTATGTTCATCAGTGATATTGGCCTAAAGTTTTCTTTCTTTGTTGTGTCTCTATCTGGTTTTGGAATTAGGATAATGCTCGCTTCATAAAAAGAGTTTGGGAGTTTCCCATCATTTTGGATTTTTTGGAATAGTCTGTGAAGAATAGGGGTTAGCTCTTCCTTAAACGCTTTGTAGAATTCTCCTGTGAAACCATCTGGTCCGGGGCTTTTGTGTGATGGGAGTTTTTTGATTACTGCTTCAATTTCATTTGCTGTTATTGGTCTGTTCAGGCTTTCTACTTCTTCTTCATTGAGTTTTGGAAGATTATATTTTTCTAGAAATTTGTCCATTTCACCTAGGTTTTCAAATTTCTTGGCATACAGTTCTTCATAGTAATTCCTTACAATCCCTTCTATTTCTGTGGTATCAGTTGTAATCTCTCCTCTTTCATTTCTGATTGTGTTTATTTGTGTCCTCTCTCTTCTTTTCTTAATGAGCCTACTTAAAGGCTTGTCTATTTTGTTTATCTTTTCAAAAAACCAACTCTTGGATTCATTGATCCTTATAATTGTGCTTTTGGTCTCTATGTCATTTAATTCTGCTCTGATCTTGGTTATTTCCTTCCTTGTACTTGCTCTGGGCTGTCTTTGTTGTTGTTCTTCGAGTTCTTGCAGGCGTCGGGTTAGGTTGTTTGTTTGAAATGTTTCTATTTTCTTTAGGTAAGCCTGTATTGCTATGAACTTCCCTCTCAGGACTGCCTTGGCCGTGTCCCATAAGTTTTGGGTTGTTGTGAGTTCATTTTCATTTGTTTCCAGAAACTTTTTGATTTCTTCCCTAATTTCAATCTTGACCCATTCGTTGTTTAATAGCATACCATTCAGTCTCCATGATTTTGGATGTTTGGGGTTTTTTCCTGTGGGGTTGGTTTCTAATTTCAGTCCCTTGTGGTCAGAGAAAATGCTTGGTATGATTTCAATTTTCTTGAATTTGTTGAGGTTCATTTTGTGTCCTACCATGTGGTCTATCTTTGAAAATGTTCCATGTGCATTTGAAAAGAATGTGTATTTAGCTTCTTTGGGATGAAGCGCTCTATATATATCAGTCAAGTCCATTTCTTCTAGAGTGTCGTTTAATGCTGCTATATCTTTGTTGATATTTTGTTTGGAAGATCTGTCCATTTTTGACAGTGGGGTGTTAAAATCCCCTACTATAATTGTGTTGCTGTCAATATCTTTCTTGAAGTCTTCTAGGATTTTTCTTATATATTTGGGTGCTCCTATGTTGGGTGCATATATATTTATGATGTTAATGTCTTCGTGCTGGATTCTTCCCTTGAGCAATATGAAGTGACCTTCTGGGTCTCTCTTTATGGCCCTTTTTTTGAAGTCTATTTTGTCTGATATTAGAATTGCTACCCCGGCTTTTTTTTCTTGTCCATTTGCTTGGAAAATTTGTTTCCAGCCTTTCACTTTTAGTCTGTGATGGTCTTTTGTCCTGAGGTGGGTCTCCTGTAGGCAGCATATGTGTGGGTCATGCTTTCTTATCCATTCAGCTATTCTATGTCTTTTGATTGGAGCATTTAATCCATTTACATTTAAGGTTATTATTGATAGGGACTTATTCATTGCCATTTTTGTACCACAGTTCCTCTCTGTCTCTCTCTTTTCCTTCCTTTCCTTAAAGCAGCCCTTTTAGTATTTCTTGTAGAGCTGGTTTGGTGGAGGCATATTCTTTTAGACTTCTTTTGTCTTGGAAGCTCTTTATTTGGCCTTCTATCTTGATTGAGAGCCTTGCTGGGTAAAGTAGCCTTGGTTGTAGGCCTCTGGTTCTCATTACTTGAAATATTTCTTGCCATTCTCTTCTTGCTTGGAGTGTTTCCATTGAGAAGTCAGTAGCTAACCTTATTGGGGCTCCCTTGTATGTTACTTCCTTTTTCTCCCTTGCTGCCTTTAGGATTCTCTCTTTGTCTTGAAATTTTGCCATTTTAATGATGATGTGTCTTGAAGTGGGCCTCTTTGGGTTCCTCTTGAATGGGACTCTCTGTGATTCCTGGATTCGTGTAACTTTTTCTCTCATCAAATTAGGAAAATTTTCCATCATTACTCTTTCAAATAGGTTTTCTATCCCTTGTTCTTCTTCTTCTCCTTCTGGTATTCCTATTATTCGGATATTATTACGTTTCATATTATCTTGCATTTCTCTTAGTCCCTCTTCATTCTTTTTGAGCCTCTTTTCCCTTTCTTGCTCTTTCTGGGAGATTCTTTCTACTGTGTCCTCCAACTCGCTGATCCAATCTTCTGCCTCATCGATCCTGCTTTTCATTCCTTCTACTGTGTTCTTCAATTCCGAAATTGTATTCTTCATTTCCTCTTGGCCTTTGCTGATGGTTTCTATTTCTTTTTCATGTTGATATAGTTTGTGGAGAGCTCATTGTAGCTGCCCTCTAGTTTCTGGTAGCTCATTGTGAGCTCTTTGAATTTCCTGATAACTAGTGCTTTGAATTCAATATCTGATAGCTGACTTGCCTCTCTTTCATCTGACATTATTTCTGAGACTTCCACCTTTTCTTTCATTAGGGCATTGTTTCTTTGTATTCCCATTGTTTATGAGACTCTTCTTGTTAGCCTCAGCTTCTTAAATTGATCTGTTCTGACTCTCTAGGTTTATAGTGTGAACTTCTATGGTAGAATACCTGTGAAATTCAGTGGTGCAGTCTCCTTCAGGTGTCTTGATGTTCTCCACTTCCACCTACTCCTTTCTTTGTGTTTGTGTGATCAGTTGGAGGGGGAGGCAAAATGGTTTATGACAGCAGGAGACTACTTTATGATATTTACAGTCACAGCTGGTAGAGAAGAGAGAGAAGATCTTTAGGCTCTATATAGTTTTAACTGTAATCTTCAACCCAATTTGTGGTTTTTAAGAAAGGACAGAGCAAAGATAAGTCTCTTGTTGGGGAGGGAAGGCCTTTGAATTGTATCTAGAAAGCAGTGAGTTTGAGGGTGGTCAGATTTTGAGGTAAGGTGAGAGTAAAGAATAGTAAATAGACATAGCATGTGAGCAAGTAGAGTTAATCACTACAGTAATAGATTTCAGGAACCTGTAAAGTGGGCTAAATTGCGAGAGAGAGATGTATTGTGAAGTGTTTACAGTGGTATAGAAAGCTACAAACAAACAAACACAGAAAAGGGCAAGAGAAGTGAGGAAAAAGCCATAAGTTTGGGGTGAAAGGAGGAAGGAGTAAAACAGGAAAAAAGAAAGGAGAGGAATAGAGTACTGAAAGATACAGCAACAATAAAATTATAAAATATATGATTACTGAAAAAAGTTTTAAAAAGTTTTTTAAAAATTTTTTTAAAGTTTTTAAAAAGTTTTAAAAGTTAAAAAAAAAAAAAACCTCCTTCCTTGTCGCTTTTAAACTGTCCAATCCGGATTTTCTGGTTTCAACAGGACCCCTCTGTGGGCTGGCTTGAAGACCCAGGCGCACACCTGCTCACCAGCCAGGCTACCAGACTTGGGTGCAGGCGCCTGCCCACCCGACAGGCTGCCTGGGTCCCACGGCAACTGGTACCGTTCCTTCCCAGTCCTGTGCCTGGGTGAGAAGCAAGTCAAGCTACCTTCACAGGAGAACACCTCAGTCCATTTTCCAATAAAAACTTCTCCAGAAAGCGTGCTTCTCAGCCCAGCCCAATCCCCGACCTGACTGTTTAGGACAATGCTCCTCTCAAATTTCCTGGGCTGGCAGGCTGGTGGGCTGGCGACCACAGAGATCGCAATTGAACATGGCCCCCTGTCCTTGCCTCCCTCCCTGCACACCTAGACAGACAGGTCTCTGCCACCCATCCCCACCTAGATGGTGAGGGAGGGAGGCAGCTCTTCCAAGGAACCCGCAGCTGGCCCAATGCTCCACTGGGTGCTGGGCTCCCTATGAGTCCTCCGTGGCACTGGCCACAGACAGAAGCCTCTACACCCCTAACACAGCGGCAGCGGCAGCTCTGAGGCTTTTCGGGCTGGCCGAGGGCAGCTGGCCCTGCCGCTGCTGCTTTTGTCTTTACTCACAGGTGCCAGGCTCCCGATGAGTCCTCTTTGGTAGATGCCCCTGTTGCTGAGCGCAGGCAGAAGCCTCTGGGCCCCAACTGCTGCGGCAGCCACCACTCCAAGGTCTTTATGCACCAGACAATGGCTGCCATCCCGCTGCCACCCTTGACTTTACTCAGGCTTGCTAGGCTCCTGATGAGTTCTCCATAGCAGAGGCCCCTGTCGCTGGGCACAGACGGAAGGAAGCCTCTTGGCTCCAACCGCTGCTGCGGCAACCGCAGCTCCAGGGCCATTATGCGCCAGCTGAGGGCTGCCACTGGCCTGGCCGCCTCTGTCCTTACTCACATCCCTGAGGCCCCAACGACCCGTAGCTGTCTGGTTCGTCACTATCTTTGGTCTCTTATTTTCATAAATGCTGGGGAATTGTTGGTTGAGGAATTGATTGCAGTGTTCCTCAGTAAATCTGCCAGGATTTTCTCCCAGGAGTACAAGAACTGGAGTCGCTCCGTCCTACTCCGCCACCATTTTCTTCTCCCGACCTTTAGGAGCAGAGAGCTCTTCCAGGTGCCATTCTGAAGTCTTTCAGAGAATGCAAATTTCTCTTCACTGAGAGAAATTTGGAATACTAAATAAACGGGCGTGCGAAGGTGCAAGGTGTGGTGAGTGTTGCGGATGAATCATGACTGCAAGGCCAGGCCTGAACCGTTTTTCCCTGGTCACCAAAGAGAAACATGCGCTCCCAGCTCATCCCCACATTGGTTTTTGATTAATAGTTTCCAATGAATATACTGGACTTCCCTAAAATGAGTTACTTAAACCATTTTTAACTCTCTTTAAGGACAATGAGGAAGAATTCAGAGTGAAACTAATTATTCAGAAAAGCATCATTAAAAATTACATCACCACAAAAAGTTGAAGGAACCTCTAAAATTATCATTTAAATATTCATATCTATAATCTGTCAGGCAGTCTGTGAACCACAAGACTTAACTCTTTTTTTCCAGTTCCCTTTATCCACAAATACTACCTAAATTTATTTTTGGCATGCTCATCTTTCTAGTTTCTCCACCTTCTTTGTTTGTTGCTAAAAAATTTACTGAATCTATTCTGACTGGTTTGAATCAGTTGGCTGGGCATTGTCCCACAAAATGAAAGGTCACATGTTCAATTTCTGGTTTAGGCCCAGGCCTAGGTTGTAGGTTCAGTCCCTGCTCAGGGCATGTGCTAGAGGCAACTGATTGATGTTTTACTCATATCAATGTTTTTCTCCCTCTCTTTCTTCCTACCTTCTCCTTTCTCTAAAAATGATTAATAATTAATTAATTACAATAGAAGTCCACTGAATCTGGGGCTTCACCAGGTGTTCATTAAAGAGAACACAGATCATACCCACGTTTTATTTCTTTTCTGCTACATTAATAATTATGTACAATTTTCCTAAAATTCAGTTTTACTTCCTGTTTTCCAATTTTGATGTCTTTTATTTCTTTTTCTTGTCTGATCACCATGGCTAAAACTTCTAGTACTATGTAGAATAAGAGAGGTAAAAGCAGATACCTTTGTTTTATTTCTTATCTTAAGGGGAAAGTTTTAATTTTTGCCTATTGAGTATACTGTTGGCTGTAGCTCTCTAGGATATGGCTTTTATTATGTTGAGCTATGCTCACTCTATTCCCACTTTGCTGAGTGTCATGATAATAAATGGGTTCTGGAATTTATCAAATGCTTTTTCAGCATCTATTCATATGATCATGTTGTTTTTGCCCTTTGTAACAACATGATAGTGAACATAGAAAAACGTATAGTCACCACCAAAAAACTACTTGAACAAATAAGTGAGTTCAGCAAAAAATGAGGAATAAAAAGTCAATATTCAGGAATCAATGGCATTTTTTGTACACCAACAATGAAATATCAGAAATAGAAACTAGTAAAAGAAATCCCATCTACTAGACCAACAGGAAAAATAAAGTACCTAAGAATAAATTTAACCAAAGAGGTAAAAGACCTGTACTTGGAAAACTATACAACACTGAAGAAAGAAATTGAGGAAGACACAAATAAATGATAATATATAGCATATTCATGGATTGAAAGAATTAACATCATCAAAATGTCCATATTGCCCAAAGCAATTTATAGATTCAATGCAATCCTTATTAAAATACCAATGACATATTTCACAGATACAGAATAAACATTTTGAAACTTTATATGGAACCATAAATGACCCTGGATAGCTGCAGCAATTTTGAGAAAGAAGAAAAAAGGAGGAAGGATCACCATACCTGACATCAAACTATATTACAAGGCCACAATAATCAAAACAGTCTGATACTGGCATAAGAACAGACTCATAGATCAGTGGAGTAGAATACAGAGCTCAGATACAAACCCAAGTCTTTATGGTCAATTAAAATACTCGACAAAGGGGACAGAAGCAATAAATAGAGTAAAAATACCCTCTTCAACAAATGGTGTTGGGAGATCTGGGTAGCTATATGCAAAAAAAAGAAAAAAGAAAAGAAACTTGACCACCTATTTACATCATACACAAAAATAAGCTCAGAATGGATAAAAGGCTTAAATATAAGTCAGGATACCATAAAAGTCCTAGAGGAGAACATAGACAGAAAAAATTCAGATATTCCACATAGCAATATTTTCAGTGATATGTCCCCTACATCAAGGGAATTAAAGGAAAGAATAAACAAATGGGATCTCAACAAACTAAAAAGATTCTGCATGGCTAAAGAAAACATCAGCAAAATGAAAAAGGAACCAACTGTATGGGAAAATATATCTGCAGATGAAACCTCAGACAAGGGTTTGATCTCCAAAATATATAAAGAAGTTGCAGGAGTCCACTCCAGGGAGACACACAACCTGATTTAAAAAATGGTCAAAATACCTGAACAGACACTTCTCCAAGGAGGACTTACAGAGGTTCCAGAGACATATGAAGGGATTCTCAGCATCACTAGTCATCAGAGAGATGCAAATTAAAGCCACGATTAGATACCACCTCACAACATTGAGAATGGTCATCATAAACAAATCAATAAACAATAAATGCCAGTGAGGTTGTGAAGAAAGGGAACCCTAGTACATTGTTGGTGGGAATGCAGACTGGTGAAGCCACTGTGGAAAACAGTATGGAATTTCTTTGAAAAACTAAAAATGGAATTAGCTTTTGACCCAGGAATTCCACTGTTGGGATAACACCCTAAGAACCCGGAAACACCAATTCAAAAAAACTATGCACTTCAATGTTCATAGCACCACAATTTACAATAGCCAAGTGCTGGAAGCAGCCTAGGTGTCCATCAGTAAATGGGCAAATCATAAAACTGTGGTTCTTTTACCCAAGGAATACTACACAAAAGAAAGAAAGAAGGAGCTTCTCCCTTCAAAACGTCATGGATGAAAGTGGAGAGCATTATGCTAAGTCAGTGAGCCAGGTGGTGAAAGAAAAATACCATATGAACTCATCTATAAGTGGAACTTAATTAACAAAACAAACAAGCAAGCAAAATATAAACAGACATTGAAATTAAGAACAAACTAACAGCAACCAGAGCAGATAAGGAAAGGAAATAACGGGGGAAAGAAGGGAAAGAATGTATAAAGGGCCTATGGACAAAGCCAAAGGGCGGAGGTAGGATTGAGGGTGGGAGGTGGGGGTGGGTGGAGCAGGGGAAAGTGGTAGTAGGAAAATGGAGACAACTGTATTTGAACATTAATAAAAAAATTTTTACACCTCAAAAAAACAGAAAGAAATTGAGGAAGATACAAATATATGAAAGCATATACCCTGTTCATGGACCAGAAGAATTAACATTAAAATGTCCATACTATATAAAGCATTCTATAGGTACAACACAATTCCTATTAAAATACCAATGGTACCCTGGCTGCTCGCCCAGTGGATTGAGTGCCAGCCTGCAAACCAAAGGGTTGCCGGTCCAATTCCCAGTCAGGGCACATGCCTGGGTTGTGGGCCAGGTCCGCAGGTGTATGAGAGGCAACCACACACTGATGTTTTTCTCCCTCTTTTTCTCTCTCTCTTTCCCTCCCTCTATAAAAAAAGAAATAAATTTTTTAAAAAATAGCAAAGACATATTTCACAGATCTAGAAGAGATATTTCAAAAATTGATGTAAAACAAAACAAAACAAAACCCACCCCTGGGTAGCCTTAGCAATCTTGAAAAAGAAGAACAAAGTAGGATGACCATACTCAAAATCAAACTATACTACAAAGCCACTGTAATCAAAAGAGTCTTGTACTGTCATAAGAAAAAGCACATAAATCAATGGAAGAGAATAGAGAGCCCAGAAATAAATCCATGTCTCTACAATCAATTAACATTTCACAAAAGCAGCATGAGCATATTATACAGTAAAGATATCCTCTTCAATAAATGGTATTGGACTGGTACATGCAAAAAAAAAATAGACCACTAATGTACTGCATACACCACAATAAAATCAAAATGGATGAAAGACTTAAATAAAAGTCATGACACTATAAAAGTCCTAGAGGAGAACATAGGCAGCAAAAATTCAGATATCTCACATAGCAATATTTTTGCTGATATATCTCCTAAGGCAAGGTAAATAAAAGAAGAAACAAACAAATGGGACTATATCAAATGAAAAAGCTCCTGCACAGCTAAAGAAACCATTGTTAATATGAAAAGGGAACCAACTGTATGCTTGTTTGTTTTGTCTATTAGGTTCCAGTTAAAGGTGAGATCATATGGTATTTGTCCCTCACTACCTGGCTTATTTCACTTAGCATAATGCTCTCCAGTTCCATCCATGCTGTTGCAAAGGTTAGAAGCTCCTTCTCTCTGTCTGCTTCATAGTATTCCATATATAAATGTACCATAGTTTTTTTATCCACTCATTTACTGGTGGGCATTTAAGTTGCTTCCAGAACTTTGCTATTGTAAATTGACAAGCAAGCAAAATATAACCAGAAACATTGAAATAAAGAACAAACTGAGAGTAACCAGAGAGGAGAGGACAGAGGGATAATGGGGGAAAATAGGGGAAGGTCCATGAAGGAACATGTATAAAGGACACATGGACAAGCCAAAGAAGGTAGTAGGTTCAAGGGTGAGAGACAGGGATGGGTAGAGTAGGGTGCCATGGTGGGATGAAAATGGAAACAACTGTACTCGACAATTAACAAACTAAAATGAAATGAAATCCACTCTGATTATATAGTCTCGTTAGCCAAAATTACTCCAAACCCAAAAAAGATTTAAAACAAGATTTTGATATGAGGGAAAGCATTGACTTTCATATTCTTATATTAACTGCTGAACCCATTGAAGGTCTAGCTCTTAAAGAGGTGAGAGGTGAATTAAGTCTGATAAGACAGGGGCAAAAAGAAATAAAGGTGAAAGTTTTTAAACTATAAATATAGGGTCAGAATTTAGGTTGAAATTATTATATTCTTTGCCTTTTTGTCTGGTTATTAGATTTCTAACAAGCATGTGAGATGAGAACAAAAACCAAAAATAATTCAGACAGCTTTAAAATATACATATTGAGTCTTTTATGATGAATGGAGTGAGAGAAAACAGGAAAGAGGGAATTCATTGTTTTTCATATGATCTTCATCCAAGACCTCTGCAGTCAATTCTTTGCAGAGGCTGTACAAATTACCTAACACCTACCTCGGGAATATTCAATGCTAGTCAGTGGCAATTACAATTTTCATTGGGGTTCCTCGCGCTTTGATGAGTGGCAGGGGAACCAGAAGAAACGGAGTGTTCCAGGGAGAGAAGCTGAACTATCTTGTGGGATAGGGGTTTGGGAGGTGGAAAAGTGTAGCGGAGGCCTCGGACAGCCTTGAGGAGCACAGAGGGAAAAGACAAAACTGCAGGGACTACAAGAGGTGGCTTAAAAGAAAGAATTTAAGGAAGGCTGGGAAGATGGTGATGGAGTAGGACGGAGTGGATTCCAGCTCCTGCAAACAAGGGAGAAAATCCTGGCAGATCTACTGAGGAACAGGGCAATCAACCAACGGTTCCCCAGCATTTATGAAATTAAGAGACCAGAGATTGTGACAGACGCTGAAAGACCAGACAGTGGCAGGTCAGTGGGGTCTCGGGGACTTGGATAAACACAAGAGCGGCAGCAGGGGCCGGTGCCTGCGTCCAGGAGGCCCCGTGCCACCACCAAGGTCGGGGTCCAGAGGCATCAGTCTGGGACCAGTGCTGGAGGCGTCTGCCATGGGAGCCAGGGCACACAGAAGCCTTAGTAGGTGACCAGCGCTGGTCACCAGCTCTCTCCCTCCCTGTCTAAGCAAGGCTGGGCAACACCAGGCAAAGACCTGTCTGCTTGAGTTTACAGAGAGGGTAACAAGGACAAAGGACTGTGTTCAACTGTGGACTCTGGTTGCCAGTCCGGGAGAATTGAGAGGCACATTGTCGTCACCGGTCTGGCTGGGGTGTGGGCTGGGCTGAGACGCAGGCTTTCTGGAGTAGTTTTTTTTTTTTTTTTTTTTGAAAGTGGACTGAGGTGTTCGCATGTGGAGGCAGCTTGGCTGGCTTCCCAACCAGCCTGGAAGCAATCCAGAGGAGGGGCAGAAGCATTTGAGTCTGGCCACAGGACTGGGAAGGACCGTGCCAGGTCCCCTGGGACGCAGGCAGCCTAGGAGGTGCGCGGGTGCTTGCAACCTAGTCTGGTAGCCTGGCTGGCGAGCACCTGCACCTCAGCCAACAGACAGGTCCTGCTGCAACCAGAAAAACTGGTTTGGACAGTTTGAAACCAACAAGGAAAGGTTTTATATATTTTTTTTAGTAATCTTATATTTTTTACATTTTATTATTGCTTTATCTTTCAATACTTTGTTCCTCTCTTTTCCTTTTTCCTGTTTTAGTCCTTCTTTCTTTCTTCCCAAACTTACTGCTTTTTCCTCCCTTCTCCTGCCTGTTTTTCTTTGTTTCTTTCTTTGTTGCTTTGTTTTCTTTTACCTACAAGAGACACAAACAACTTGGAACTGCGAAAAGACCAGGCTGGGACCTAAAGAGGGGGCATCTCAACAGTAGAGACAGAGAGACGAATTTTACTTTGCTATAGCACAGAAGCCACAAGTTGCTGCATATTTGTATTATTTTTTCATTATTCTCACTTCTTTTGTATTTTTTAAAAAATATTTTATTTATTTTTAGAGAGAGGGACAGGAAGGAGGAAGAGTGGGAGAGAAACATCAATGTGTAGTTGCCTCTCATGTGTCCCCTAATGGGGACCTGGCCTGCACCCCAGGCATGTGCCCTGACTGGGAATCGAACCAGCAACCCTTTGCTTCATAGGCCCGTGCTCAATCCACTGAGCTACACCAGCTGGGGCACTTCTTTTGCATTTTAATACTATCTTTGTATTCCTCCTCTTTCTGTATACACTTCTTAGTCTTCGCTGGTTATATTGCATTATTTGACAGGTTTCCCCTGTTCTCTCCTTCACAGTGTATTACTAATTTTTTATACTTCACGCCACTTGTTTCCCTTTAGCACACTACACAAAGCTCTATACCCCCTGTTCAGACAGATCACATAGAGTCTGTCATATGATTGTTGCTCAACTATTATTGTAAATAATAGCTGTTCTATACAACTGTAAATACTTCACAACACATCTCCTGGATCTTAGCCTACTTTACAGGTTCCTGAATTCTATTACTGTAGTGATTAACCCTATTTGCTCACACATTACAACTATTTACTATCCTTTACTCTCACCTTACCTCAAAATCTGACCACCCACAACCTCACTGCTTTCTAGATACAACTCGCAAGCCTTCCCTCCCCAGTGAGAGACTTATCTTTTGTCCATCCTTTCTTAAAAGTGGCAAGTTGGGTTGAAGATTACAGTTAACACTATATATAGTGTAAAGATCTTCTATCCCTTCTCTACTGGCTGTGACTGCAAATATCATAAAAAAACTCTTCTGTTGTCATAAACCATTTTGCTTCCCCCTCCAACTGTTCACAAACACACACAAAAAAAGTAGGTGGAAGAGGAAGACATCAAGATACCTGAAGGAGACTCCACCACTGAATTTCACAGGTAGTCTACCACAGAAGTTCACACCATAAACCCAGGGAGTCAGAACAGATCAATTTAAGAAGCTGAGGCTAAAAAGAAGAGTATCAAAAACAATGGGAACACAAAGAAACAATGCCCAAATGAAAGAAAAGGAGAAAGGTGCAGAAAGAATGTTAGATGAAATAGAGGCAAGTCAACTATCACATATTGAACTCAAAATACTGGTTATCAGGAAATTCAAAGAGCTCACAATGAGCTACCACAAACTACAGGAGAGCTACAATGAACTCACTGCAAACTATATCAACATGAAAAAGGAAATAGAAACTATGAGCAAAGGCCAAGAGGAAATGTAGAATACAATTTCTGAACTAAAGCACACAGTAAAAGGAATGAAAAACAGGATCAATGAAGCAGAAGATCGAATCAGTGACTTAGAGGACAAAGTAGGAAAAAACTCTCATAAAGAGCAAGAAAAATAAAAGAGGCTCAAAAAGAATGAAGAGGGATTAAGAGAAATGCAAGACAATATGAAACGTAATAATACCCAAATAATAGGAATACCAGAAAAAGAAGAAGAAGAAAAAGGTTAAAAACCTACTTGAAGAAAAATAATGGAAAATTTTCCTAATCTGGTGAGAGTAAAAATCACACAAATCCAGGAATCACAGAGCCCCAATCAAGAGGAACCCAAAGAGCCCCACTTCAAGATACATCATCATTAAAATGGTAAAATTCTACGACAAACCCAGAATCTTACAAACAGCAAGGCAGAAACAAGAAGTAACATACAAGGGAGCCCCAATAAGGTTAGCTACTGATTTCTCAATGGAAACATTCAAAGCAAGAAGAGAATGGAAATAAATATTCCAAATAATGAGAACCAGATGCCTACAACCAAGGCTACTTACCCAGCAAGGCTCTCAATCAAGATAGAAGGCCAAATGAAGAGCTTCCAAGACATAAAAAAAAGTCTCATAGAATATGCCTCCACCAAACCAGCTCTACAAGAAATACTAAAAGGACTGCTTTAAGGAAAGAAAGGAAAAGAGAGAGGCAAACAGGAACAGAGGTACAAAAATGGTAATGAATAAGTACCTATCAATAGTAACCTTAAATGTAAATGGATTAAATGCTCCAATCGAAAGATGTAGAGTAGCTGAATGGATAAGAAAGCGTGACCCACAGATGTGCTGGCTACAAGAGACCCACCTCAGGACAAAAGACCATTACAAACTATAAGTGAAAGGCTGGAAACAAATTTTCCAAACAAACGGTCAAGAAAAAAAAGCTGGGGGAGCAAAATAGACGTCAAAGAAAGGGCCAAAAACAGAGACCCAGAAGGTCACTTTACAATACTCAAAAGAAGAATCCACCAAGAAGACATTAACATCATAAATATATATGCACCCAACATAGGAGCACCCAAATATATAAAGAAAATCTTAGAGAACTTCAAGAAAGATATTGACAGGAACACAATTAAAGTAGGGGATTTTAACACCCCACTGTCAAAAATGGACAGATCTTCCAAACAAAATACCAACAAAGATATTGTGGCATTAAATGACACCCTAGGTGAAATACACTTAACTGATATACATACAGCCCTTCATCCCAAAAAAGCTAAATACACATTCTTTCATAGCACATGCAATATTTTCAAAGATAGACCACATGATAGGACGCAAAATGACCCTCAACAAATTCAAAACAACTGAAATCATACCAAGCATTTTCTCCAACCACAGGGACTGAAATTGGAAGCCAACCGCAAAGGAAAAAAACCCAAAACACCCAAAATCATGGAGACTGAATGGTATGCTATTAAACAAAAAGTGGGTCAAGAATGAAATTAGGGAAGAAATCAAAAAGTTTCTGGAAAAAAATGAAAATGAATTCACAACTCAAAACTTATGGGACAAAGTGAAGGCAGTCCTGAGAGGGAAGTTCGTAGCAATACTGGCTTACCTAAAGAAAATAGAAACATTTCAAACAAACAACCTAACCCAATGCCTGCAAGAACTCGAGGAACAACAACAAAGACAGCCCAGAGCAAGTACAAGGAAGGAAATTACCCAGATCAGAGCAGAATTAAATGACATAGAGACTAAAAGCACAGTTCTAAGGATCAATGAATCCAAGAGTTGGTTTTTTGAAAAGATAAACAAAATAGACAAGCCTTTAAGTAGGCTCATCAAGAAAAAAAAGAGAGGACACAAATAAACAAAATCAGTCATGAAAGAGGAGAGAGTACAACTGATACCAGAGAAATAGAAGGGATTGTAAGAAATTACTATGAAGAACTGTATGCCAAGAAATTTGAAAACTTAGGTGAAGTGGACAAATTTCTAGAGAAATATAATCTTCCAAAACTCAATAAAAAAGCAGAAAACCTGAACAGACCAATAACAGCAAATGAAATTGAAGCAGTAATCAAAAAACTCCCATCACACAAAAGGCCCGGACCAGATGGTTTCACAGGAGAATTCTACAAAGCATTTAAGGAAGAGCTAACCCCTATTCTTCACAGACTATTCCAAAAAATCACAAATGATGGAAGACTCCCATCATTTGGAAGTCTTTTTATGAAGTGGCTTTTTATGAAGTCACTCTTTTTATGAAGCCAGCATCATCCTTATTCCAAAGCTGGATAGAGGCACAACAAAGAAAGAAAACTACAGGCCAATATCGCTGATGAACATAGATGCTAAAATCCTCAACAAAATATTGGCAAATCGCAACCAGCAATACATCAAAAAGATCATACACCATGACCAAGTGGGATTCATCCCAGGGATGGAAGGATGGTTCAATATTCACAAATCAGTAAATGAAATACACCACATACACAAAAGCAAAGACAAAAACCACACAGTCATTTCAATAGATGCAGAAAAGCTTTTGATAAGGTACAACACCCATTTAGGGTAAAGGTACTCAGCAAAGTGGGACTAGAGGGATCATTCCTCAATATAATAAAGGCCATATATGAGAGACCTACAGCCAACATCATACTCAATGGGCAAAAACTACAAGCTTTTCCACTGAGATCAGGAACAAGACAAGGTTGTCCACTTTCATCACTTCTATTCAATACAGTATTGGAAGTTTAAGCCTCATTGATCAGGCAAGAAAAGGAAATAAAAGTCATCCAAATTGGAAAGGAGGAAACAAAACTGCCATTGTTTGCTGATGACATGATAGTGTACATTGAAAATCCTATAGCCTCTACCAAAAAACTGCTTGAACTAATAAATGAATTTGGCAAAACAGTGGTTTAAAAAGTCAATATCCAGAAATCAAAGGCATTTTTGTATAGCAACAATTAATCAGCAGAAGCAGAAAAAAAACAAAATCCCATTCAATATAGCAAAAACAAAAATAAAATATCTGGGAATATACCTAACCAAGGAGATAAAAGATCTGTATGCAGAAAACTACACAACACTGAAGAAAGAAATTAAGGAAGACACAAACAAATGGAAACATATACCGTGTTCATGGATTCGAAGAATTAACATAATCAAAATGTCCATACTACCCAAAGCAATTTACAAATTCAATGCAATACCTATTAAAGTACCAATGGCATATTTCACAGACATAGGATAAACACTTCAAAAATTTATATGGAACCATAAACAACCCTGAATAGCAGCCTCAATTTCAAGAAAGAAGAACAAAGTAGGAGTGATCACAATACCTGATATCAAACTATATTACAAGGCCACTGTAATCACAACAGCCTGGTACTGGCATAAAAACAGGCACATAGACCAATGGAACAGAACAGAGAGCCAAGAAATAAACCCAACTCTCTACAGTTAATTAGTATTTGACAAAGAGGGCAGTAACATAAAATGGAGTAAAAATAGCCTCTTCAACAAATGGTGTTGGGAGAACTGAACAGCTACATACAAAGAAATGAAACTTGAGCACCAACTTACACCATACACCAAAATAAATTCAAGGTGGATAAAAGACTTAAATATAAGCCTTGACACCATTAAAGTCCTAGAGGAGAACACTGGCAGGAAAATCTCAGGTATTTCACATAGCAACATTTTTAATGATATGTCCCCTAGAGCAAGGAATATAAAGAAAAGAATAAACATATGGGATCTCATCAAAACTAAAAGCGTCTGCACAGCTAAAGAAAACAGCATTAAAATAAAAAGACAACCAACCATCTGGGAAAACATATTAGCCAATGATACCTCAGACAAAGGTTTAATCTCCAAAATGTACAAAGAACTCACCCGACTCCACTCAAAGAAGATGGGCAACCCGATTAAAATATGGGGAAAGGACTTGAACAGGCACTTCTGCAAGGAGGACATACAGAGGATCCAGAGACACATGAAAACATGCTCAATATCGCTTGCTATCAGAGAGATGCAAATTAAAACCACAATGAGATACCACTTCACCCCGGTGAGAATGCTATCATAAGCAAAGCAATAAACAACAAATTTTGGAAAGGTTGTGGGAAGAAGGGTACCCACAACCTAGTTCACTGTTGGTGGGATTGCAGACTGGTACAACCACTGTGGAAAACAGTATGGAATTTTCTCAGAAAACTAAAAATGTACCTGCCTTTTGACCCATCAATTCCACTGGTGGGATTATATCCTAAGAACCCTGAAACACCAATCCAAAAGAACCTATGCACCCCAGTGTTCCTAGCAGCACAATTTACAGTAGTCAAGTGCTGGAAGCAACCTAGGTGCCCGTCAGTAAATGAATGGATCAAAAAACTATGGTACATTTACACAATGGAATTCTATGCAGCAGAAAGAAGGAGCTCCTACCCTTTGCAACAGCATGGATGGAACTGGAAAGCATTGTGCTGAGTGAAATAAGCCAGGTGTTGAAAGACAAATCCCATATGATCTCACCTTTAACAGGAAGCTAAACAACAAAACAAAGAAGCAAGCAAAATAAAAACAAAGACACTGAAATAGAGAACAGGGGGACAGCAACCAGAGGAGAGAGGGGAGGGAATTTCAGGGGAAATAGGGGAGTGATTTAGAGGAACTAGTATAAAGTACACATGGACAACAATTAAGGGGGGTGGAAATTGGAGGGAGGTGGGGAGCACAGGGGGAGTGGGCTGACATGGGAGTAAAAGACAGAAAACTATACTTGAAAAATAATTAAATAAAAAATGTAAAAAAAGATTCATTGGGTACTATTAAATTTAAAGTCAATGATTTGGAATAGCAATGGCAAGTGAGTGGCAATGGAAACACTTAAATACTTTCCATTTGCAAGATACACCAGTGGTAGAAATGTGCGAGTAAAAAGAATTCTCCTGTAACACCAAGTAACTAGGAAACTCATCTAATTGCATACCTAATAATTAGAAGCTCCATGCCTTTGTTGGAAACAAGAACAAGTGCTGGCACCATATGCAAGTAAATGACATCAGGGACATACAAGTTGTTTCCCAGTTCAGACTCAGAGAAATGTTATTTTTATTGGTTAAAGAGAAAAATTTCCTTGAATAATTTTATGATTATGCTCTCAGTAGGAGCCATTAGAGAGCTCAAGGAGCCCAGAGCTCTCATAAAGTATCCTGTTATTTCCATATTCTCAACAATAACAGTTTTATGGTAAAACTAACATAATGAGACTTACTACTCTTCGTGGTGGAAGTAACTTAAGTGCCCATCAGCAAAGGAGTGGATCAAAAAACTATGGTACATTTACACAATTGAATTCTATGTAGCAAAGAAAGGAAGGAGCTTCTGCCCTTTGTGACAGCATGGATGGAACTGGAGAGCATTGTGCTAAGTGAAATGAGCCAGGCGGTGACGGACAAATACCATATGATCTCACATTTAACTGGAACCTAAGCAACAAAAGAAAAAAGCAAACAAAATATAACCAGAGACATTG
This sequence comes from Sturnira hondurensis, assembly GCF_014824575.4. Taxonomy (NCBI): domain Eukaryota; kingdom Metazoa; phylum Chordata; class Mammalia; order Chiroptera; family Phyllostomidae; genus Sturnira; species Sturnira hondurensis. The sequence goes on along the minus strand of NW_028086106.1, from coordinate 299,451 downwards.
AAATTAAGAACAATCTAACAATAGCCAGAGGGAAGTGGGGAAGGGACAGTGGGGAGAAGGGTTTTCAGGAACTACTTTAAAGGACACATAGACAAAACCAAGGGGGAGGGTGGAACCAAGGGAGGGAGGTGAGCTTGGCTGGGGGCATAGAGGGGGAAATGCAGAGAACTGTAGTTGAACAATAAAGTAATTTAAACAAACAAACAAACAAAATAGAAACAGACTGATAGATACAAAGAACAATCTGATGAAGGCCAGAGTGTACAGGTGTTGGGGGACAAGGTACAAACTGTGATGGGATTAATAACTACTAATTGGTAGTTACAAAATAAGCATGAGGATGTAAGATAATGCATAGGAAACATAGTTAAAAATATTGTAATAACTGCCTATGATGCCAGATGGGTACCTGAATTAATAAATGGAACACTTTTGTAACCTATACAAATGTCCATTTGCCATGCTACCCACCTGAAACTAATATAAAAAAATGTTAAATGCAAGCTATAATTGATAAGTAAAAATCAATACTTTTTTAGCTAGAAATAAGTAAGATAGAGAGACAGAGGCCATAAATCACTAATATAAGAAATAAAAAAGGGAACATTATTACAGAGTTTATGGACATACAAGGATAATAAAGAAATACAATGAACAACTCTATGCCTATGCATTTGATAACCTAGATGAAGCAGAACAATTCCTTGAAAAATAAAGACTGCCAAAAATCACACAAAAAGAAATAAACAATCTTAATAAGCCTATATTTATTAAATAAATATAATCAATAACTAATAATTTTCTAAAGCATAAAAGCACCAGATTAGATAGGTTCACTGGTGAATAATACCAAATATTTCAGGGAGAAATGATACTAATTATCTACAATCTCTTTCAGAGGATAAAAGTAGAAGGAATATTTTCTAGTTCATTCTATAAGGCCGGTTTTATCCTAACACCAAAGCCAGACAAAAACATTACAAGAAGATCTCACACCATTATCTCTCTTGAACATAGAGAGGGTGCAAAAACCCTCCATAAAAGATTAGCAAATCAAGTCCAACAATGTACAAAAACACCAAATGGGATTTAATACAGGCACCCAAGGCTGGTTTAACATTCAAAAATCAATAATGTAATCCATCACAACAATAGACTAAAAAAGAAAAATATCATGGTCATATCAATAGATGCAGAAAAAGTACTTGACAAAATCCAACACTCATTCATGCTAAAAAAAAAAAACCTCTCGGGTAAACTAGAAATATGGGAAAACTTCATCAAATTGATAAAGAAAATCTGTGGAAAAGTACAGCTAACATCACACTTAATGGTGAGAAACTTGAAGCTTTACCACTAAGATCAGGAACAAGGCAAGGATGTTTCTTCCTACCATAGCTTTTCAGTATCATACTAGAAGTACTAGGTAATGCAATAAAACAAGATAATAAAATAAAAGATATACAGATTAGGAAAGTAGAATTAAAACATTCTTTGTTTGCAGATAACATGATCATCAATATAGAAAATGCAAAATAATTGATTTTAAAAACCTTCTAGAACTAATAAATGATTTTAATAAGGTTGGAGGACAGAAAGTTAATATACAGAAGTCAATTGTTTTCCTACATATCAACAAGTGCAATTTGAAATTAAAAATGCAATACCATCTCATTAGCACCCTCAAAACTGAAATACTTTGATGTAAATGTAACTAGTTATAAACAAGATCTATTTGAGGAAAACTATAAAACTTTGATGAATAAAATAAAAAATCAAATAAATGAAGAGGTCATCCATGTTCTTGGATAGGAAGACTCAATATTGTTAAGATGTTAGTTCTCATAGTATGGTAATTAACAAAGGGAAGGTGGTGGAGGGAGGTACAAGAGGGTAAAAGAGGAATAAATAGTGATGGAAGGAGATTTGACTTTGGTGGTAAACACAAAATACAATATACAGATGATGTATTATAAAATTATACACCTGAAATGTATATAATTTTATTAACTAATGTAACCCAATAAGTTAAATAAAAACAAACAATTTCAAATTTCTGCTCTGTGAAAGACAATGGCAAGAGAATGAGCAGACAACCTACAGACTGAGAGGAAATATTTGCAAAGGATACATCTGATAAAGAACTTATCCAAAATATACAAAGAACTCTTAAAACTTAAAAAGTAAATAAACAACCTGATTAAAAAGTGGGCCAAAGACCTTAATAGACACCTCACCATAGAAGACACAGAGATGGCAAATATGCTTATGAAAAGATGCTCCATATCGTATGTCATCAGGGGAATGCAAATAAAAACAACAATGAGGTACTACTATACACTTATTGGAATGGCCAAAATCCCAAACACAGACAACACCAAATGCTAACAAGGATTGTGGAGCAACAGGAACTCTCATACATTGCTAGTGGGACTGTGAAATGGTACAGCCACTTTGAAAGATAGTTTGGTAACTTGCAAAACTAAATATACTCTTCCTATAAGATCCAGCACTCATGCTTCTTGGTATGTACCCAAAGAAAAGAAAAGCTAAATTTCAGGGGGGAAAAAACTGCACACAGGTATTTACAGCAGCATTATTCATAATTGGCAAAACTTGAAAACAACCAAGATGTCTTTCAGTAGGTGAATGGGTAAACAGTAGTACAGCTAGACAATAAAATATTATTCAAAGATTAAAAATAAATGAACTACTAAGCAATGAAAAGACACAAAGAAACTTCCAGTGCATATTACAACATTCTGGGAAAAGACAAACTATGGAAACAATAAAAAGATCAGTGGTATCAAGGAAATGGGGGTAGTGAATATCCTGTAGATACTATAATACAATAATGATAGATACCTGTCATTATACATTTGTCCAAACACCCACACTAAAGGATGGGTGCCAACCACTGCTTGCGTGCCTGGGACAGTCCAGCCGCTTTTTCCTGCCCAACCCCTCTCTGCCAGCTGCTGGCTCCACCCCTCTTACCTGTCTGGATAAATGGTTCATTGTTGTCAGACTTTGGTACAGTTTAATTTTCTCTCTGTTTTGGTTGTCTTCTGGTTTCTAAATATTTGTTGTTCATAAACTTGGTTGTGGGAGGAGGTACAGTGTTTCCACCTATGCCTCTATCTTGGCCAGAAGTTCCATTTTTACTTTTTTGAGGAGATTCCATACTATTTTCCACAGTGGCTACACCAATCTGCATTCCCAACAACAGTGCACTAAGGTTCCTTTTTCTCCACATCCTGTCCAACATTTGTTTGTTGATTTGTTTATGATCACCTTTCTGACCAGGGTGAAGTGGTATCTCACTGTGGTTTTAATTTGCATCTCTATGATGATTAGTGATGCTGAGCACCTTTTTATAGGTCTCTGGGCCCTTTGTATGTCCTCCTTGGAGAAGTGTATTTTGAGGTCCTTTGCCCATTTTTTAATTGGGGTGTCTTCCTGGAATGGAATTGTGTGAGTTCTTTATATATTTTGGAGATAAAACCCTTGTACAAGGCATTATTGGCAAATATGTTTTCCCATACAGTTGGTTGTCTTTTTACTTTAATGCTGTTTCTCTAGTCATGCAGAAGGTTTTTAATTTGATAAGGTCCCTTGTTTATTCTTTCCCTAATGTCCCTTGTTTCAGTGGACATGTCAGTGAATATGTTGCTGTGTGGAATGTCTGAAATTTTCCTGCCAATGTTTTTCTCTAGGACTTTTATGGTATCATGAGTTGTATTTAAGTCTTTCATCCACCTTGAATTTATTTTTATAAATGGTGTAAGTTGGTGTTCAAGTTTCATTTTTTTTACATACCTGTCCAGATCTGCGAACACCAGTTGTTGAAGAGGCTATTTTTACTCCATTTTATGCTTCTGTCCCCTTTGTCAAACATTAATTCACCACAAAGACTTGGGTTCATTTCTTGGCTCTCTGTTCTGTTCCACTGGTCTATGTGTCTGTTCTTATGCCAGTACCAGGCTGTTTTGATTACAGCGGCCTTTTAATGCAGTTTGATATCAGGTATTGTGATCACTCCTACTTTGTTCTTCTTTCTCAAAATTGCTGCAGTTATTCAGGGTTGCTTATGGTTCCATATAAAGTTTCAAAATGTTTGTTCTGTATTTGTGAAATATGTCATTGGTATCTTAATAGGAATTGTGTTGTATCTGTAGAATCCTTTGGGTAGTGTGGACATTTTGATGATGTTATTCTTCACATCCATGAACATGGCACATGCTTTCATTTGTTTGTGACTTTTCTAATTTCTTTCTTCTGTGTTGTGTAGTTTTCAAGAAGGTCCTTCACCTTCCTGGTTAGGTTTATTCCCCAGTACTTTATTTTACGTGTTGCTCTATCAATTGGTTTTTTTTTTAACCTGATTTCTGTTTCTGATATTTAATTGTTGGTTTACAAAAATGCCTTTGATTTCTGAATATTGACTTTGTATCCCACTGTTTTGCCAAATTTACTTATTAGGTCAGTTTTTTTAAGGAGTATATAGGATTTCTATGTGCACTACCATGTCATCTGCAAACAATAACCATTTTTGCTTCCTCCTTTCCAATTCAAATGCTTTTTTTTATTTCTTTAACTTGTCTGTTTGCTGTGGCTAGGACTTCCAATACTATGTTAAATAGGAGTGGTGAAAGTCGACATCCTCATCTTGTTCCTGATCTTAGTGGGAGAGCTTTAACTTTTGCCCACTGAGTATGATGTTGGTTGTAAGTCTCACATATATGGGCTTTATTATGTTGAGGAATGTACCCTCTATTACCACTTTGCTGATTTTTTTTAATCAGAAATGTGTGCTGTACCTTATCAAATCTTTTTCTGCATCAAACTGATATGATCATGTGATTTTTGTCTTTGCTTTTGTTTATGTGATGTATTATGTTTATTGATTTGTGAATATTAATATTGTACTGCCCCTGCATCTCTGGGGTGAATTCCACTTGATCATGGTGTATGATCTTTTTAACATATTGCTGGATGCAGTTTTCCAATATTTGGTTGAGGATTTTAGCATCTATGTTCATCAGCAATATTTAACTGAAGTTTTCCTTCTCTGTTATATATTTATCTGGTTTTGGGATTATGGTGATGCCGGCTTCATAAAAAAAGTTTGGGAGTCTTCCATCTTCTTGGATTTTTTGGAACAGTCTGTGAAGTGTGGGGGTTAGCTCTTCCTTAAATGCTTGGTAAAATTCTCCTGTCAAATTATCTGGTCCAGGGCTTTTGTGTGCTGGGAGTTTTTTGATTACTGCTTCAACTTCGTCAACTGTTATTGGTCTTTTCAGGCTTTGTGCTTCTTCTTCATTCAGTTTTGGAAAATTATAATTTTCTAGAAATTTGGTCATTTCACGTAGGTTATCACATTTATTGGCATATAGTTCTTCATAGTAATTTCTTACAATCCTTTGTATTCCTTTAGTGTCAGTTGTAAGCTCTCCTTTTTCATTTTGACTGTGTTTATTTGGGCCCTCTCTCTTCTTTTCTTGATGTATCTGCTTAAAAGCTTGTCGATTTTGTTTACCTTTTAAAAAAAACAGCTCCTGGATTCATTTATCCTTAGAATTGTGCTTTTAGTCTCTATGTCATTTAATTCTGTTCTGATCCTGGTTATTTCCTTCATTCTACTTGTTCTGGGTTGTCTTTGTTGTTGTTCTTTGAGTTCTTGTAGACATAGGGTTAGGTTTTGTTTTTTTTTAATCTTTCTACCCTTTTTTAGGCAGGCCTATATTGCTATGCACTTCCCTCTCAGGACTGCCTTTGCTGTGTCCCATAAATTTTTGGTTGTTGTGAGTTCATTTTCATTTTTTCCAGAAACTTTCTGATTTTTTTCCTTAATTTCATTCCTGACCCATTCATTGTTTAATAGCATGCCATTCAATCTCCATGAGTTTGAGTATTTTTTAATTTTTTTCTTGAGGTTTTTTCTAGTTTCAGTTTCTCATAGTCAGAGAAAATGCTTGATATTATTTCAATTTGTTTGAATTTGCCGAGGCTTGTTTTATGTACTATCATGTAGTCTATCTTCAAAAATGTGCCATGTGCATTTGAAAACAATGTGTATTTGCTTCTTTGGGATGAAAGGCTCTCTATATACAGATCAGTTAAGTCCATTTGATTTAGGACATTGTTCAATACCACAATTTCTTTGTCAGTATTTTGTGTGGAAGATCTATCATTTTTGACAGTGGGGTGTTAAAATCCCCTGCTATAATTGTGTTGCTGTCAATATCTTTCTCGAAGTCCTCGAAGATGTTCCTTAAATATTTGGGTGCTCCAGTGTTGGGTGCATATATATTTACAATGTTTATGTCTTCTTGATGGATTCTTCCCTTGAGCATTATGAGTGACCTTCTGGGTCTCTTTTTATGGCCCTTTTTAAAATTTTTTTAAATTTAATTCTTATTCAAGTACAGTTTTCTGTTTTATATTCCCTGCCCTGCCCTCCCCCAGTGCTCCCCACATCCTTCCCATTTCCTCCCCCCACCTTAATTATTGTCCATGTGTCCTTTATACTTATTCATGTGAGTCCCTCCCCCTTTCCCCTATGATTCTCTCCCCTCTCTTCTCTGGACCCTGTCAGCTTGCTCCATATTTGAGTGTCATTGGTCATATTTTGCTTGCTTGTTTGTTTTGTTGTTTAGATTCCTGTTAAAGGTGAGATCATATGGTATTTGTCTTTCACCGCCTGGCTTATTTCGCTCAACATAATGTTCTCTAGTTCCATTATGGCCCTTTTTTTTGAAGTCTGTTTTGTCTATAAGAGTATCATTACCCCCGGCTTTTTTTTTCTATCCGTTTGCTTGGAATATTTTGTTTCCAGCCCTTCACTTTCAGTCTGTGTAGGTCTTTTGTTCTGAGGTGGGTCTCTTGTAGGCAGCCATATGTGTGGGTCATGATTTCTTATCCACTCAGGTACTCTATATTTTTTTATTGGAGCATCTAAACCATTTACATTTTAGGTTATTTTTGATAGGTACTTATTCATTGCCATTTTATTCCCTTTGTACCTGTGTTCCTCTCTCTCTCATACTCTTTTTCCCCCTTTTCTTAAAGCAGACCTTTTAGCATCTCTTGCAGTGCTAGTTTGGAGGAGGTGTATTCTTTGAGGCTTCTTTTGTTTGGGAAACTCCTTATTTGGCCTTCCATTTTACTTGAGAGCCTTGCTGGATAGAGTAGTCTCAGTTGCAGGACTTTGGTTTTCATTACTTGGAACATTCCTTGCCATTCCCTCTGGCTTGGAGCGTTTCCATTATGAAGTCAGCTGCTAGTCTTATCGGGGCTCCCTTATGTTACAGGAAGTATGTTACTTTCTGTTTTTCCTTTGCTGCCATTAAGATTCTCCCTTTGTCTTGGGATTTTGCCATTTCAATGATGAGATGTCTTTTAGTGTCCCCCTTTGGTTCCTCTTGTTTGGAACTTTGTGTTTCCTGGACTTGTGTGACTTTTTCTCTCATCAAATTAGGGAAGTTTTCCCTCATTACTTTTTCAGAGAGGTTTTCTATCCCTTGCTCTTCTTCTCCTTCTGGTATCCCTATTATACAGATATTATTACATTCCCTAACACTGCTTTGTTCTTTCTGTGTCTCTTTTCCTTTTCTTGCTCCTTCGGGATGTTTTTTTTCAACCATGCCCTCCAGCTCACTGATTCAATCCTCTGCTTCCTCTAGCCTGATTTTTATTGCTTCTACTGTGGTGTTCAACTCAGAAATTGTATTCTTCATTTCCTCTTGGCCCTTGTTGATAGCTGATATGTTCTTTTTCATGTTGATATAGTTTGCATTGAGTTCATAGAAGTTTCCCTGAAGTTTTTGGTAATTCTCTACGAGCTCATTGAGCTCCCTGATAACCATTGCTTTGAACTCAATATCTGATAGTTGACTTGCCTCTATTTCATTCAGCATTCTTTCTGGAGCTTCCTCCTTTCCTTTTGTTTGGGTTTCTTTGTCTTCCCACTGTTTGTGAGACTCTTTGTTAGTCTCTGCTTCTTAAATTGATCTGTTCTGACTCCCTGGGTCTGTGGTGTGAACTTCTATGGCAGGAGACCTGTGAGATTCAGTAGTGCAGTCTCCTTGATCTCTTGAACTTGTTGCTCTCTGGGTGCTTTTATGTTGGCTCTCTGGACATAATTGGGTTTTGATTGTTGTTGGGTCTTTCTTTGGTGGATCCTTCCCTCCAGCTGGTCAACTGAGGGTCCACTCATCCCACCATGTCTCACATACTGTTGTGCAGGTGCAGACAGGTTGTGTCAAAGCTGATTCTTCTGTCTGTCCAAGGTTTTGAGGCTTCTTTCTCACTATTGTTCAGTTGTTTGTTCTGGGTAATTTCTCCACCAGTTAGTTGTAATTCCAGATTGGTCTTGGGTGGAGGTTAGTGTGACTTCCACTCACTCTTTCTCCCTCCTCTGTTATTTATTCGTGGTTCCTTGGTTGGTGGGTTGTCTCTTTCAGCAGGTATACTGGTGTTCATAGCTCCCCCTTTTTCTTTTATATGATCAGTTGGAGGGGGAAGGCAAAATGGATTAAGACATTGGGAGTGTATTCTATGGGACTTAATGTAGCAAACTGAAGAGAAGAGATAGAATATCCTTTGGAGAAGTATAGTGTTAAGCATTATATTTCTACCAACTAGTCACTTTTTAGACAGGGTGGAAAAAAGATAAGACTCTTGTTAGTGGAAGAAGGATTTTGAGTTAGATCCAGAAAACAGTGAGCTTGTGGGAGGTCAGATAATGAGATACAGTGAGAGTAAAGAGTAGAAAATGGGTGTAGTGTAGGAGAGAATAGAGTTAACCACAACAGTAATAAAGTTCTGGAAAACAGTGAAATGAGCTACGATGCAAGCAAGGTGCTGTGTATTATTTATAGTTGTATGGAACAATAATTATTTACAGTGTTAATGAAGCAACAATCATATGACAGAATATATGTGATGTGCATAACATGAATAGGAAGTACAAGACCTAGAGTAGTGTGCTATTGGAACATATGTGATGTGAAAGAAGGAAAATTAAAAATACATTATGAAAGAAAGAACAAGGAAAAACATTCAAACAATGCAATTAAATAAACAAAATGAAGAAAACTAAACAGAAAGAAGGGGAATAAAAATACTAATAAAATGAAAGAAGTAAAAATAATGAAAAAATGCAATTTAACAATAACTTCTAAGTTATCTGGAATAGCCAAGTGAAATTTGTCTCAGTTTCTCATTTGTTGCAATGACACCTCTTTGGGTCTGACTGTGGTCCTTTCACAGCTCAAGATTTTATTTCCTCACTTGTGGAGAAAAAAAAGAGAGAGAGAGAAACAAAGAATGGGGAAACAAGCCTCCTGCTGGCTTTAACCTGGCCAAGTGAGTTTGCCTGTATTTCTGGCTGGAGCAGGCTGAGGGGGTTGGGTTTCACTTTTCTTCCTTCCTGTGCTCATGCAGGATGGTGGCCAGGTCTGAGCAACTCTCTTCACAGTTGTCCAGCCTCCAACACAGTTCCTCAGTTTGTTGCTGGGCCCACAGTACCCTTCTGCACCAGACCTATATCTTCAGTTCACCAGTTGTAGTGTCCTTGAGGTGCACCAGTTAAGGGCAACTCACACACCACCTTCTCATTCTTTGTTGTCCTTGGTGCTAGGGACTTTCAAAGTCTCTTCAGGGTAGTTTGGCTCCCACACTGAGTTAAGTCTTTCTGGGGACTGCTGACTCCCTGAGCCCTGCTGCTCTCCTCTGCATGTGGTGCCTCTGCCTTCCTTTTAGTTAGCCATTCTGGCTCGGGCCCCACAGGGAGGAGCGCTGCTATGCTTTCCACAGCAGGCATGGGTGCATACCCCTAGAGCAGCAGGCATGTGTGTGCAGCCTCCTCTGCTGCTACTTTGAGGGCAGTGGGATCAGATGCATGGTGCCCCTGAGGGTGCAGGTGTGAGTTCAATTAAATATATTTTAAAAAAAGAAATTGAGATTACATGGAGGGTTATCAGTGGGGAGCAGGAGGGTGAGAATGGGGTAAATGTACAGGGAATAAGAAGCATAAATGGTAGGTACAAAATAGGCAGAGGAGGTTAAGGGTAGTATAGAAAATGTAGAAGCCAAAGAACTTATATACACAACCCATGGACATGAACTAAGGGGAATAATGCTAATGGTGGAAGGGACAGTGCAGGGTGGAGGGGAATAAAGGGGAGAAAAAAATGGAACAACTGTAATAGCATAATCAATAAAATATATTTTTTAAAAAGTGTGCAACCTGGCATTGAATCAGTATCACTGACAGGGCATTTGCTTTTCTACAAAAGTATGTCAAAGCACAGCTTTCTGCCTTGAACTTTGTGTTTTACTAGCTAACCTCAACTTCAAAGTCAGAGAAGAAACTATTCCCATACAGATTTAGGATTGGACATTTTTTGTATTGTTCCTCTCACTAGTGTATTTTATTACCATAAAACAGTCATCATATTCCTTTGACATCTTCAGTCAAAAGGTGGAGTCCAGATCATGCATAAAGTCTCTGTAGAAACAAAACTACAACATAAACAATAATATTTTACATACCTGTAGGGACAACAGAGTCAGTCAGGCTCCCTCACCCAGATATCTAGGGAATTGGGACTTAGCAGTGTTTCTACAACTGTGCTTAAGGGCCTACATGTGCAGAATCAAGGTCTGTTATATAACCAGTGATAGTCTATGTTGCCACTCAGCTGGCTATGTGTGCACTTAGTGTATAAGAGAGTCAGGACTTTCCATGGTGTAACTCGCTTGCTGCATGCATGGATCAGCTCCAACCCGAATGAAGTCATGTCATATCCTCAGGGCTCCACACATTTACATCCGTCTTCTCAAATCCCCTGTGAACCTGCCTGGCCTTGAATGGCTACAGGACAATTGGTGAAGTTGGCAGGATTCATTGCAGTACAGTGTGAAGCCATTGGGACCCCCAGAGCAGGGATTAGTGGGGTGGCCTGCCACCAGTATGTGGTATTCTGTGGCATGGCTCCTTGTGGTGTGGGCTCATTCCCAGGACTGGCCCGGTGTTAGTGGCACATAAGACCCTGTAGAGAAGGCCCTGCAGGTGGTAGGTGAGACCCTGCAGAAGCCAAGGGTCAGTTGGCTGCAGGACCCATGGACTGGGTGTTTCTTACAGCTTTGGGAGCTGTGATAGAGAATGCACTTCTCAATGTAGCAGTTAGGAGAACTGTGAAGGAAAGAAGGCTGCACTTCATGGTGTGGTGAAGTTACAACAACTCCATGATGGAGCCTCCAGTGGAGGTTGGGGTCTATGCCCAGTATGACTGAGTGTGCACTGACCAGCAGTGCCCGCAGCATCATGGATGAGACATGAGACAAATTCACATGGACTACTGAGTCCTGTGGAGGAAAAGGGCCAGCACATCTACTCCCTCAAGGGGGGAGAGCCTCTGAATGGCCTGGCCACCCTCTCAAGGGGAGAGTGGCTTGGAGCGGCCTTGTAACTCTCTCTCATTGAGAGAAAGCACGCTGACCCTTGCTTAGACAGCCTTTTATTGTTTTTTTTTGCACAGGAATTCAGGTACAACTTATTAATCACTGTTAGGTAATAAACAGTAGATAGTATACAAAGAACCATTAGGGCTTCCTCTAAGTCAGCACCTGTCAGCTAAAAGGCTACAGAACTTTGGGAACATAAACTTATTTTCTGCTCATGCTTTTATCATTTAACTAAAAGCATTCTTAACAAAGCAGGTTTCACAGGATTATTAGGAACTCTTTCCTTTGCCAGATCACCCAGGGAACCTGCTTTTTCCAGCACAGGGCTGCACTGCCTTCCCCATCATAGATTTTTAGGCTTAATTGGATTAGAGCCAGGAAGCGCTTCTCCCAGAGGACATGGGGACTTGGGCTTTGTCAAAACTGGGGGGAGTGAGGGTCCATCACTCCCACTTTGTCACAGCACCCCAAGTCCTTCTTGATGGCCTCCCAAATGGTTGTGTCTGGCCTAGGTTGCCCCTCCTCTGAAGGATCTTACCTGTCTCTGACCATCCAACCATACTTTGGGGGCAGGGAGATGAAGCAGAGGCAGTGTTTGCTACCAGAGACAAGCTTTGTCTCTTGTGGCTCGCATTCCAAAGGTTGCTCACTCAGCCTTAAGCATGGGAGACAGTTTACAATTCCTGAAACCAGGCAGAGCATATCCCAACAGATGAGGACCTCAGGACAGCGAAATCATGGTGGTCCCCCTTCCCATCATAATGGATGATTCAAAGGAGGGAGAAAAGGAACTGAGTTCCCTGTGGCCCACCCTGTAGTAATACAGAAAATGAAATCACAGCAGCCTATAATGCCTGGGAGGAATCTGGCTGGCCGCATCAAGATAGTTGAGCACACAATGGTACTGCTCCTATGCCCAGGCTGAACTAGTCAATCTGGCAAAGCAGTTTCAGCAGCAGCCTGGGGAGCCCTTGGCAGCATGACTCTTCCGCCTTTGGGATTTGGGGATGGATAGTATTATGTGCATTGATCATGAGATGGAAAAGTTAGCTTCCATTACAACTCACCCCTCCCTGGGCCAGCGGCTGCAAAACAGCCTATGCAATAGGAGGGGGCAGGGATCTCATTCTTTGCTAGAATGGGTCATGGCCACTATTCCCGTGGTCCAGGTGGATACAGGAGACCTGCCAGGCACTGTGAGTAAATAGCAGTCCTATGCGGACTTAGTGCAGATTCTATGGGAGTTGAGCATGTGCCAGGCCATGTTTAATCTTAATATTTGTGACCCTGATGATGAATGTTTTATAGCAGGAATGAGGGATCTAGTACTGCAGCATGCCCCCGCCACTTCTTTTGGATCCCTCATGGCTATTTTCGCCCCATATTGTCAGGTGCCATATTGATGACATCACCACAATGGTGCCATTCGCAGGTTATAGTGCACGTGGATCCCCCCCCCCCCGGAATAAAGGCATGGAAGACATTCCAACAGCTCCATGCATTTTCTCCTATCTGCCCGAATAATGTGTGAACCTGCCAAGCCTTGAATGGCTGTAAAGTAACACCCTCTTCCCACAGAAGTGAGTGCAGAGGTATGACTGTAACTGCATACCTTGGGTAAGCAGAAGACCCTTCTATCGAGCATCCTGGTTTCTTTCTTTTCCTTACTGACACTTAGATAAAAGAATAAAACTCTCACCTTCTCCTAGTGGCCAAAGAAGCTTCTTCTCATTAAGCAGAGCCTGAATATTGTGGAGCAGAACCAGGCACCCCTTCCTACCTATGGCCATATCCACTTGGTTTATGCCTGACTGAGTGGGGATAGAATAAGGGTCTTATCCCAGGTCTATATCCCACTTCTTTTAAAATTTATTTTAATATAGTTTATTGATTATGCTAATTACAGTTGTCCCATTTTCTCCCTTCATTCCACTCCATCCTGCACATCCCCTCCTACTCAAATTCACCCCCACCGTAGTTCATGTCCATGGGTTGTACATATAAGTTCTTCAGCTTCTACATTTCCTATAATATTCTTAACCTACCCCTGTCTATTTTCTACCTACTGAAACTGGAAAAGACACAGGAATTCAGGCTGCCTGTCACTACTAAACCCAATAAGCAATGACAGTGGTTAATCTTTATGGGCACTTTATTCAGTTGGCCAGCCATCTGAGAAGATGGCGGCTCATGCCCTAATAGACTCTCTTGTCTTTTCTTCCCAGGCCAAGGTTTTTATAGCAGGGAATAAACAAGGTGCAATGAGGGGTTTTGAAATTCAGAGAAAGTCAGGTAGAAGAAACTGAAACATTTCTGTCCTGAGTGGTTAGCTGTTCCCAGAGGCAGGTGGTCATTTGCCCTTCCCTGAAACATCGCAGGTGGCCTGGTTGTCTCCACTTGTCCCCAGGCAGTGATCTTTAGCAGTGCCCCAGGAGGTTGGCTACTTTCCCAGGAGCCAGGGTGGGCCTTATCTGTACTTTCTGAAACAAAAGCAGGCCCATTATCTCTCTGGATGCTGCTAGGGAAGGCCAAAGTGAGGGATTATTTCCTTCAGTAAAGCTTTCACTTCCAAGGATTTCTCCGTTGTAGTAGGATAAGCTTCTATCCATTCTAAAAAAGGTGTCAGCAAAGACTAACAAATATTTTCACTCTCAGATCCTTGGCATCTGAGTAGTCTATTTGCCAGTCCTCAGACAGACACTGTTCTTGGTATTTCTTTCTCTCCTTTGATGGGGATCTGTCTTGGGGTTGTTCTTCTGGCACACAACACACCTAGCAATTACTTTTCTTATGGCTCTAGAAATTCCAGGACCTGTGAGCCACAGTTTGACATAGGTGTTTAATGAGTCTCCTGCATAGTGTGTGGCCTCATGCAAATGTTTCATGACTGGCTCTACCAAACGTTCAGGAAAACAGTATAGCTCCTTTCTTATTCTTTTTCCATCCACTATCAAGATCTTCTCCATCAAAACCCCAGCCCTTAGCTGTCTCTAAGTCTGTAGTTGATTATTCAGGGTCAAATTGTGACAATTCCAGAACAGGTACCAGGCAGTATTAAAATTCCTTTAGCAGTCCCTTTTGCAGACTGTATAGCTGGATTGTTTCCTATAGCCACTTCAGTGTCCTCTTTTTGATGCCCTGTGTAGTGCATAACTGCCACCTGTAAAAGTACCTGAACAGCCTCTAATAATTTTATAATTTCTGCTGCAAGCTTAATCTCCTTTTTATTGGAGGTTAATACTCCCCTTTCTTTCCAGATTGAACCACATGTATGCAAAAATTAAGAAAGTGTACCTTGAGGTGGTGTACACATTCACTCTTCTTTCTTGCGACAATTCCAGTGCCCTCATTCATGCAATCAGTTCAGCTTTCAGAGCAGAGATTCCTGGTGGCAGGGACTTGGTCTCTACTGCTCCTTGAAGAGTCATAGCTGAAAACCCAGTCACTCTGTTCCTTTGTCCATATAACTGCTTCCATTCATATACAGAGTTCAGTCTGCTTCTTCCAAAGGATGCTCCTGTAAATCAATTTTGCTAGAATACACTTCATCAGTTATTTCAGCACAATCATGCATTAGTGCAGCCAAGTCAGGTTCCAGAAGAGAGGCAGGATTTACCTTACTTAGAGTTTTGAGGGAGATGTTGGGATTGTCGAGAAGAATGGCTTGGTACCTGTCCATTCTTCCATCAGTGAGCTACATATTTCCCTTTTGCTCCAGCAAGCTCAACACTTGTTGGGGCATATTACTGGTATAGGCTGTCCCAAGGAAAACTTTTTCAGCTCCCTGCAAGAGCTCACAGGTGGCTGCCACTCTCAAGTAGTCTGGCCACCCCTGGACAGTGTGATCTAATTTCCTTGACAATTATGTGATGGGCTGCAAATGTCACTAAGCATTTGGGTGAGGAATCCTAGGGCAATGCCCTGTCTCTCACACACATATTATTGAAAGGGTTCCAGTGGGTTTGGAAGCTCCAAGGCCACTTCAGAAGCCAGGTGAACCTTCAGGAACTCAAAAGTCTGAGTTCACTCCTTTGTCCACTCTAAAGGGCTATATGCCCATCCCTTCAGAGCCTCATACAGTAATTTAGCAATGAGCCCAAAGTTTGGAATCCAAATGCATGAGTAGTTTGCCATCCCCAGGAATCTCCTTAACTGTTACCTGGTGTTAGGAGGTCCTCTGTGGACTTTTGTTGCACCACCTGCACCATACTCAGACATTTCTGCTCAGGGACACCTTTCCCCATTCCCTCAAGGAGGCATCACTTATAACGCTCTAAAAGTGGAATGCCATCACCATTATGGTCCCAGTTGGGCTTTGTTAAAGGTGTTGTCCTGGGAGGTCCCAGAACTCCATCTGGATTTTCTTGGTATAACCTCCAAGCCTCTTCATTTGCCTTATCCAACACCAGCATCTGCTCATCCCCAGTAAGTAAAGAACTCAATAAGGCTTGTATGTCTGCCCGGTTGGGATGATGAGTGGCAAAAACTGATGCAAGCAAATCAGTCATTTTAGCAGGATCATCTCTATAAGAAGCGTTTGAGCTTTTCTAGTTTAATAGATATGATGTAGAAAACAGAGTATGTGCCCAATAATATCCAGCAGGCTGGCCCTCTGGCCCTACTCCCATTGGAAGTCTCTAAAAAGGATATTGCCCTGTCCTGGTAGGGAATTTTCCTCCACTGAATTTCGAGACAGTGTTGCCAGTTCAGGTACACTTTCCCCATTTCCCTTATCAGAGTAGATTCCCTGGGGCTGTGGGAACTCTGACCAGCTCAAAGCAGTCATATATCTAGAACTTCCTGGTCCCTCTCCTCTGAGCTTCCATCTTTCACATGCAAATTTCCTTTTCTCTGAGCCATTAACTTATTATTTTTTAACTCTGCATCTTTATCATATAAACTCAAAAAAACTTCTAGGTAAGGCATTTTGTCCCACTTCCCTGATTTTTAACAAAACTACTCTAGTCACAGTATAATACAGTAATTTAAAGAGCCATTCAGTGACCAGTGCTCTCCTAAGTCTAAATTATACAGGAAACAAGCAGAACAGTACTACAATAAAACCACATATGCTCTAGATATATGCTCATATTCAACAAATTAGCCAAAACTGGCCCCAGAGGGCTGTTTCCCACATTCTACCAGATGGAGCTCCAAACAACAGGTGCCCCAAACAAAGCAAAAGATATCTTTTTCCAGACAGAGAGCTCCTTCAGACAGAGGGTACCCAAACCAAGTTGGACGTCATTGTTTTTTCAGCCCGAGCTCTGTAACCCAGAAAGGTACCTTTACCAGATGACCTAACTCATGACCCACGGTTTTGACCTGAACCAGAAAGTTCAATGATTCAATCAAATGTGATAAATGACAAGAAGTGCCAAGAGTGAGGGGGAGAATTCACTTGACAGCTGAAATCAAGTGAAATCACTTGACAACTGCTTGGATTTCTCTGACTCTGAACCCCCAGGGCCTCTCAGCCAAGGCAGCCAATGGGATTCCTCATAAAACACCCAGACTTACCAGAAAGTTGCAAAGTCTGTCCCAGCCAAGTCGCTAAAATATGAAACTGGAAAAGACACCAGAGTTTGGGCTGCCTGTCACTACCAAACCCAATAACCAATGACAGCAGTTGAATCTTTATGGGCACTTTATTCAGTTGGCCAACCATCTGAGAAGATGGTGGGTTCATGCCCTAACAGACTGTCTTGTCTTTTCTTCCCAGGCCAAGGTTTTTATAGCAGGAAATAAACAAGGTACAGTGAGTTTTGAAATACAGGGAGGGTCAGATAGAAAAAACTGCAACATTCCTGTCCTGGGTGGCTATCTGTTTCTAGGGGCAGGTGGTCATTTGCCCCTCCCTGAAACACCGCTGGTGGCCTGGATGTCTCCACTTGTCCCCAGGCATTGATCTTTAGCAGTGCCCCAGCCAGGGTGGGCCTTATTTGTAGTTTCTGAAACAAAAGTTTTAACAGATAGGAGAGGAGATTAAGATGGCGACAGAGTAGCACGGAGGGAACCCAGCTCCCATGCACCTGGTAGAAAATCCAGGCAGATCTACTGAAGAGCAGCATAATCAACCAACAATTTCCTAACATTTATGAAAATAAGAGACCAGAGAGTGTGACAGAGGAACCAGACAGCTGCAGGTCGGTGAGGACTCCAGCAGGTGAGTCAGGTCAAAAACGGCTGCGCCTGCGGCCTCCTCGGAGGCGGGCTGCGCCCACGGTGGGCAACCTCCAGCCGGTGTATGAGTACGGATGAGAAGTGGCAGGTGATCTGGGCCGGCGGCATCAGTGGGAAACAGAGGCCCCATCTGGGTCCGGTGCCGGGGCGCCCGTGGCGGAGGGAACCCCAGAAGCCCAGGACCCAGTGGGTCTGCAACAGTCTCTGTGGGAGCCATGGGCCTGCTACAGGGTCCCTGGGAGAGAACTGACTCCTCTCTCCCCATCTAGGCAAGGCTGGGTAATACCAGGCAGAGACCTGTGGGCTTCAGTTAAGGTAAAAGGTGGCAGGGGCAGAGGACCCTGTTCAAATGTGGATTCTGTGGTCGCCAGCTGGCTAGCCCACCAGCCCGCCAGCCTGGGGGATTTGAGAAGGACATTGTCATGCTGGTCTTTTGGGATTGGGCTGGGCTAGGAGGCAGGCTTTGTGAAGAAGTCTCTATTGGGAAGTGAACTGAGGTGTTTTACGACAGCAACTTGCCTCATGGCCCAACCAACCAGCAGCCATCCAGGGGAGGGGCGGGAACACCTGGGTCCCACCAGTGGATTGAGAAGGACAGTGCCAGGTACCGCGGGACCCAGGCAGCCTGCCAGGGGTGCGGGTGCCCACATCCCACTCTCGTAGCCTGGCTCATGCACTCGGGCACCCGCGAGGTTGCACACCAGCATAACAGCCCATGGAGAGGTCCTCCCACAACCAGAAAAAACGGTTTGGGCAGCTTGAAACCAACAAAGGAAGGTTTGTTTGTCTTTTTCCCCCCTCTCTCTTTTTTTTTCTTCTAATTTTTTTAATAATATTTTTTTTCCAATATTTTTTATTTAATTATTTTTCAAGTACAGTTTTCTATTACTCCCATCCCATCCCACCCCCCATCCTCCCCCTCCCTCCCATTTCCACCCTTCTCAGTTGTTGTCCATGTATCTCTTTTTTATTCTTTCTCAACTTCTTCTCTAAATAATCTTATATCTTTTAAACTGTATTGTTGCTCTATCTTTCAATACTTTGTCCCTCATTTTTTTTCTTTTTGTTCGGTTTTAGTCCTTCCGTTCTTCCCAAACTTTTGGCTTATTCCTCCTTTCTCCTGACTTTTGTGTGTGTGTGTGTGTGTTGGATTGTTTATTTGTTTCTTGCTTAGTTTTCTTTTAGGTGTATTATTATTTTTTTGCATTATTCTCACTTTTTTAATTTTAATAATATCTTTGTATTCCTCCTATTTCTGTACAGGTTTCTTAGACCTGGATGGTTATATTCTACTACCGGACAGGTTCCCACTGCTCTTTCATCCACAGTGTATTACTAATTTTCTATACTTCACACCACTTATTTTCTTTTAGAACACTACCCAAAGCCCGATACCCCCTGTTCAGACAGATCACATAGAGTCTATCAACTGAATGATGCTCTAATATTATTCTAAATAATAGCTGTTCTATACAACAGTAAATATTTCATAACACATCTCTCGGACCTTAGACCACTTTACAGGTTCCTGAATTCTATTACTGTAGTGATGAACTCTACTTGCTTGCACACTACACCTAGTTACTAAACTTTACTCTCACCTTACCTCAAAATCTGAACACCTGCAACCACACTGCTTTCTAGATACAACTCACAAGCCTCCCCTTTCCAATAAGAGACTTATCTTCTGTCCATCCTTTCTTAAAAGTGGAAAGCTGGGTTGAAGAGCATGGTTAACTCTATACATAGCCTAAAGATTGTCTATTTCTTCTCTACCAACTGTGACTGTAAGTAACATGAAATACTCTTCTGATATCATAAATGATTTTGCCTCCCCCTCCAACTGATCACACACGCACAATAAAGAAAGGAGTAGGTGTAAGTGGAGAACACCAAGACATCTGCAGGAGACTGCACCACTGAATTTCACAGGTATCCTACCACAGAAGTTTACACCATAAACCCAGGGAACCAGAACAGATCAATTTAAGAAGCTGAGGCCAACAATAAGAGTATCACAAACAATGGGAAGACAAAGAAACAATCCCCAAATGAAATAAAAGGAGGAAGTCTCAGAAAAAATGTTAGATGAAATAGAGGCAAGTCAAGTATGAGATATTGAATTCAAAGCACTGGTTATCAGGTAATTCAAAGACCTTACACCGAGCTACCAGAAAGTACAGGGGAGCTACAATGAACTCTCCGCAAACTATAGCAACATGAAAAAGGAAATAGAAACCATAAGCAAAGGCCAAGAGGAAATGAAAAATACAATTTCAGAACTGAAGGACACAGTAGAAGGTATGAAGTGTAGGATCGATGAGCCAGAAGATTGGATCAGCAAGTTGGAGGACACAGTAGAAAGAATCTCCCAGAAAGAGCAAGAAAGGGAAAAGAGGCTTAGAAAGAATGAAGAGGGATTAAGAGAAATGCAAGACAATATGAAACATAAGAATATCCGAACAATAGGAATACCAGCAGGAGAAGAAGAACACGGGATAGAAAATCTACTTGAAGGAGTAATAACGGAAAATTTTCCTAATTTGATGAGAGATACAGTCACACAAATCCAGGAATCGCAGAGAGTCTCAACCAGGTGGAACATGAAGAGGCCCATTGCAAGGCACATCATCATTAAAATGGCAAAATTCCAAGACAAAGAGAGAATCCTAAAGGTAGCAAAGGAGAAAAAGGAAGTAACATACAAGGGAGCCCCAATAAGGTTGGCTACTGACTTCTCAATGGAAACACCCCAAGCAAGAAGAGAATGGCAAGAAATAGTTCAAGTAATGAGAACCAGAGGCCTATACAACCAAGGCTACTTTACCAAGCAAGGCTCTCAATCAAGATAGAAGGCCAAATAAAGAGCTTCCAAGACAAAAGAAGTCTAAAAGAATATGCCTCCACCAAACCAACTCTACAAGAAATACTAAAAGGACTGTTTTAAAGAAAGGAAGGAAAAGAGAGAGACAGAGAGGAACTGTGGTACAAAAATGGCAATGAATAAGTACCTATCAATAATAACCTTAAATGTAAATGGATTAAATGCTCCAATCAAAAGACATAGAATAGCTGAATGGATAAGAAAGCATGACCCACACATATGTTGCTATTGGAGACCCACCTCAGGGCAAAAGACCATCACAGAATAAAAGTGAAAGGCTGGAAACAAATTTTCCAAGCAAATGGTCAAGAAAAAAAAAGCCAAGGTAGCAATTCTAATATCAGACAAATTAGACTTCAAAAAAAGGGCCATAAAGAGAGACCCAGAAGGTCACTTCATAATACTCAAGGGAAGAATCCACCAAGAAGACATTAACATTGTAAATATATATGCACCCAACATAGCAGCACCCAAATATATAAGAAAAATCCTAGAAGACTTCAAGAAAGATATTGACAGCAACACAATTATAGTAGGGGATTTTAACACTCCACTGTCAAAAATGGACAGATCTTCCAAACAATATATCAACAAAGATATAGCTGCACTAAACCACACCCTAGATGAAATGGACTTCACTGATATATATAGAGCCCTTCATCCCAAAAAAGCTAAATATACATTCTTTTCAATTGCACATGGAACATTTTCAAAGAGAGCCCACATGATAGGACACAAAACGTCCCTCAGCAAATTCAAGAAAATTGAAATCATACCAAGCATTTTCTCTAACCACAAGGGACTGAAATTAGAAACCAACCTCACAGGAAAAAATCCCAAACACCCAAAACATGGCGACTGAACGGTATGCTATTAAACAACGAATGGGTCAAGATTGAAATTAGGGAAGAAATCAAAAAGTTTCTGGAAACAAATGAAAATGAACTCACAACAACCCAACACTAATGGGACATGGCCAAGGCAGTCCTGAGAGGGAGGTTCATAGCAATACAGGCTCAAATAAAGAAGATAGAAACACTTCAAACAAACAACCTAACCCGATGCCTCCAAGAACTTGAAGAACAACAACAAAGACAGCCCAGAGCCAGTAGAAGGAAGGAAACAACCAAGATCAGAGCAGAATTAAATGACATAGAGACTAAAAGCACAATTCTAAGGATCAATGAATCCAAGAGTTGGTTTTTTGAAAAGATAAACAAAATAGACAAGCCTTTAAGTAGGCTCATCAAGAAAAGAGAGAGGACCCAAATAAACACAATCAGAAATGAAAGAGGAGAGATTACAACTGATACCAGAGAAATAGAAGGGATTGTAAGGAATTACTATGCAGAGCTGTATGCCAAGAAATTTGAAAACCTAGGTGAAATGGACACATTTCTAGAGAAATATGGTCTTCCAAAACTCAATGAAAAAGAAGCAGAAAACCTGAACAGACCAATAACAGCAGATGGAATTGAAGAAGTAATCAAAAAACTCCCATCACACAAAAGGCCCGGACCAGATGGTTTCACAGGAGAATTCTACAAAGCTTTTAAGGAAGAGCTAACCCCCATTCTTCACAGACTATTCCAAAAACTCCAAAAGGAGGGAAAACTGCCCAACTCTTTTAATCACACCAGCATCATCCTAATTCCAAAACCAGATAGAGACACAACAAAGAAAGAAAACTTCAGGCCAATATCGCTGATGAACATAGATGCTAAAATCCTCAACAAAATACTGGCAAATCGCATCCGACAATACATGAAAAAGATCATACACCATGACCAAGTGGGATTCATCCCAGGGATGCAAGGATGGTTCAATATTCACAAATCAGTAAATGTAATACATCACATAAACAAAAGCAAAGACAAAAACCACATGATCATATCAATAGCTGCAGAAAAACCTTCTGATAAGGTACAACACTCATTTATGATAAAGGTACTCATAAAAATGGGAATAGAGGGAGCATTCCTCAATGTAATAAAGGCCATAGATGAAAGACCTACAGCAAACATCATACTCAATGGGCAAAAACTACAAGCTTTTCCACTAAGATCAGGAACAAGACAAGGTTGTCCACTTTCACCACTTCTATACAATATAGTATTGGAAGTTCTAGCCACAGCGATTAGACAAGAAAAGGAAATAAAAGGCATCCAAATTGGAAAGGAGGAAACAAAACTTGCACTGTTTGCAGATGACATTATAGTGTACATTGAAAATCCTATAGACTCTACCAAAAAACTGCTCAAAATAATACATGAATTTGGGAAAACAGCAGGATACAAAGTCAATATACAGAAATCAAAGGCATTTTTGTATACCAACAATGAAACAGCAGAAGCAGAAATCAAGAAAAAAATCCCATTCCATATAGCAAAAACAAAAATAAAATATCTGGGAATAAACCTAACCAAGGAGGTTAAAGACCTGTATGCAGAAAACTACACAACACTGAAGAAAGAAATTAAGGTAGACACAAACAAATGGAAACATATACCATGTTCATGGATTGGAGGAATTAACATCATCACAATGTCCATATTACCCAAAGCAATTTACAGATTCAATGCAATCCCTATTAAAGTACCAATGGCATATTTCACAGACATAGAAAAAGCACTTCAAAAATTTATATGGAACCATAAACAACTCCAAATAGCAGCCGCAATTTTGAGAAAGAAGAACAAAGTAGAGGGATCACAATACCTGATATCAAACTGTATTACAAGGCAACTCTAATCAAAACAGCCTGGTACTGGCATAGAAACAGGCACATAGACCAATGAAACAGAACAGAGAGCTCATAAATAAACCCAAATCTCTACAGTCAATTAATATTTGACAAAAGGAGCAGTACCATAAAATGATGTAAAGATAGCCTCTTCAACAAATGGTGTTGGAAGAACTAGACAGCTACATGCAAGAAAATGAAACTCGAGCACCACCTTACACCATATACAAAAATAAATTCAAGGTGGATATGAGATTTAAATATAAGCCAGGAAACCATTAAACCCTAGAGGAGAGCATTGGCAGAAAAATCTCAGATATTCCATGCAGCAACATTTTTACTGATATGTCCCCTAGAGCAAGGGACATGAAGGAAAGAATAAACCAATGGGATCTCATCAAACTTAAAAGCTTCTGCATGGCCAAGGAAAACAGTATCAAGATAAAAAGAGAAGCAACTGTTTGGGAAAACATATTTGCCAATGAGACCTCAGACAAAGGTTTGATCTCCAAAATATACAACAAACTCACAGGACTCCACTCAAAGAAGATGAGCAACCCAATTAAAAAATGGGCAAAGGACTTGAACAGACATTTCACCAGGGAGGACATACAGAGGATCCAGAGACACATGAAAAGATGCTCTATATCACTAGCTATCAGAAAGATGCAAATTAAAACCACAATGAGATACCACTTAACACCAGTCAGAATGGCTATCATAAACAAAGAAACAAACAGCAAGTGCTGGAAAGGTTGTGGGGAAAGGGGGACTCTAGTTCACTGTTGGTGGGATTGCAGACTGGTACAACCACTATGGAAAACAGCATGAAATTTTCTAAGAAAACTAAAAATGAACGTGCCTTTTGACCCAGCAATTCCACTGTTAGGAGTATATCCCTACTCCTAAGAACCCTGAAGCACCAATCCAAAGAACCCAATGTTCATAGCAGCACATTTTATGATAGCCAAGAGTTGGAAGCAACCTAGATGCCCATTGGTAAATGAATGGATCAAAAAACTATGGTACATTTACACAATGAAATTCTATGCTGAAAGGAAGGAGGAGCTCCTACCTTTTGCAACATCATGGATGGAACTGGAAAGCATTATGCTGAGCGAAATAAGCCAGGCGGTGAAAGACAAATACCATATGATCTCACCTTTAACAGGAATCTAAACAACAAAACAAACAAGCAAGCAAAATGCGACCAAAGACACTGAAATACAGAATGGGCTGACAGGGTCCAGAGGGGAGAGGGGAAAGAATCACAGGGGAAAAGGGGGGGACTCACATGAACAAGTATAAAGGACAAATGGGCAATAACTAAGGTGGGGGGACAGAAATGGGAAGGAGGTGGGGAGCACTGGGGAGAGGGGAAGGGCTGGGAATACAAGACAGAAAATGGTACTTGAACAAGAATTAAATTTTTAAAAAGTTTTAACATATACCTGACTTGTTAGGCTTTTAACTATCTAACTTAAACTAAAATTTTCCAAATCTTAAGCCCCATATCACTACCATTTATGCTGCTTATTCCCTGTAGCTTTCCCCTTGTTCTCCCCTTCCTCTCCCCCTTTGATAAACCTCTATGTGATGTCTATTTCTGTAATTCTGTTCCTATTGTAGTTGTTTGCCTAGTTTGTTTTTCTTTTTATTTAGGTCCAGTACTTGATAGTTTTGAGTTTGTTCTCATTTTACTGTTCATAGTTGTAATCTTCTTTTTCTTAGATAAATCCCTCTAACATTTCATACAAGAGCTGGGTAATGATGAACTCCGTTAACTTGATCTTATCTGAGAAGCATTTTATGTGCCCTTTCATTTTAAATGATTGCTTTGCTGGATAGACTAGTCTTGGATGTTGCTCCTGGCCTTTTATGACTTTGAATACTCTTTCCAGCACCTTTTTGCCTGTAAGGTTTCTTGTGAGAAGTCAGCTGATAGTCATGGGACTCTTTTGTAGGTAACTCTCTCCTTTTCTCTTGATGCTTTTAAAATTCTCTCCTTATCTTTAATCTTGGCTAATGTAATTATGATGTGTCTTGGTGTGTTCTGTCTTGGGTCCACCTTCTTTGGGACTATCCAAGCTTCCTGGTCATCCTGGAAGTCTATTTCCTTTGGAAGATTTGCAAAGTTCTCTATTATTTGTTCAAATAACTTTTTCACTTGTTGTTCTTCCTCTTCCTCTTCTGGTACCCCTATAATTCAGATGTTGGAACATTTAAAGATGTCCTGGAGGTTCCTAAGCCTCTCCTTGTTTTTTCTGAATTCTTGGTTTTTTTTTTCATTTGCCATGATGCACTTTTTAAAAATATATTTTATTGATTATACCATTACAGTTGTTCTATTCCCCCCCTTCATTCCCCTCCACCCTGCACACCACCTCCCCCACCATTCTCCCCTCCTTAGTTTATAACCACGTGTCTCAAGTTCTTTAGATTCCATATTTCCCCCACTATTCTCGCCCTCCCGCCTATCTATTTTCTACCAACCATCTATGCTATTTTCTGTGCCTTCTCCCCCCTTCTCCCCTTCCATCCCCCTGTTTCTAACCCTCCATGTGTTCTTCATTTCTATGGCTCCACTCCTGATCTAGCTGTCCTCTTGGTTTGCTTTTGTTTTAGGTGTGGTTGTTAATAACTGTGTGTTTGCTGTCCTCTCACTGTTAATATTTTTCATCTTCTTTTTCTTATATAAGTCCCTTTAGCATTTCATATAATAAGGGCTTGGTGATGATGAACTCCTTGAACTTGACCTTATCTGAGAAGCACTTTATCTGTCCTTCCATTCTAAATGAAAGTTTTGCTGGATAAAGCAATCTTGGCTGTAGGTCTTTGGATTTCATGACTTGGAATACTTCTTTCCAGCCCCTTCTTGCCTGTAAGGTCTCTTTTGAGAAATCCGCTGACAGTCTGATGGGTACTCCTTTGTAGGTGACTGTCCCCTTATCCCTTGCTGCTTCTAGGATTCTCTCCTTCATTTTAATCTTGGCTAATGTAATTATGATGTGCCTTGGTGTGTTCCTTCTTGGGTCCAACTTCTTTGGCACTCTCTGAGCTTCCTGGATTTCCTGGAAGTCTATTTCCTTTGCCAGACTGGGGAAGTTCTCCTTTATTATTTGTTCCAATAAGTTTTCCACTCGTGGCTGTTTCTTTCCCCCTTCTGGTACCCCTATAATCTGGATGTTGGAACGTTTAGAAATGTCCTGGAGGTTCCTAAGCCTCTCCTCATTTTTTTGAATTCTCATTTCTTCATTCCTTTCTGGTCGGATGTTTCATTCTTCCTTCTGGTCCATTCCATTGATTTGAATCCCAGTTTCCTTTCCATCGCTATTGGTTTCCTGGACATCTCCCTTCATTTCAATTAGTTTAGCCTTCATATGTTCCTCTAATTTGTGACTATAATCAACCACTTCTGTGAGCATCCTGATAAACAGTGTCTTGAATTGTGCTTCTGAGAGGCTGGCAATTTCTTGGTCGCTGAGAGTTATTGGCTCTGGGACTTTGAGTTCTTCTTGCGCCATCTTTTGGGCTGTTCGTGTCTGTTATGCATCAGGATCGGAGCCCTAGGTGTTCACCAGGGCAGGGCAACTCAGTCACTGGGTTGTGACGTTGTATGTGGGGGCGGGGTCAGAGAGGAACAATTGTGTCCCGTCTGCGGCCTGCCACTGCGGCCCCCACCGGCGCCGTAGCCACCACCGTCACTGGGCCCACACGTTTCGTTCCACTGCACACGAGTGTGCCACCGCCATCAGCCCTCCACCACGGGGTTCGCCCCCTGGGGCCTGCGTGGTCCGTCTCACTGTGCGCGAATGTGCCACCGAGGTCAGTCTGCCCCACACCCTGACTGGTTCCGGGCTGCCTGTGCGCTAAGGTTGGGGGATCTGTCCTGCCTGACCCAGCTCCGCTGCTGGCTCCGCCTCTCTTACCGTCCCCATTGAATGGTTCGTAGTTGTCGGACTTCCATATAATTCCATTTTCTGGTCTTTGGGTGTGTCCTAGTTCTCCAAACCTTTGTTGTATTCAAACTTGGTTGTGGGAGAAGGCACAGTGTTTCCACCTATGCCTCCATCTTGGCCGAAGTCCTCTGAATTCTTGTTTTTTCATTCTTTTCTGTTTGGTTGTTTCTTTCTTTCCTCTGGTCCATTCCATTGATCTGCGTCCCAGTTTTCTTCCCATCACTTTTGGTTCTCTGTGCATTTTCCTTCATTTCACTTAGTGTAGCCTTTAATTTTTCATCTAATTTGCTACCAAATTCAACCAATTCTGTGAGCATCCTGATTAGCAGTGCTTTGAACTGTGCATCTGATATGCCAGCTATCTGTTCATTGCTTAGCTGTATTTGCTGTGGAGGTTTGATCTGTTCTGTTTGGGCCGTTTTTTTTTTGTCTTGTTGCACTTGTTATGTATGTGGGGTGGAGCCTTAGGTGCTCACCAGGGTGGGGCAACCCAGTTGTTGAGTTGGGATGCTGTATGTGGGGGCAGTGTCCCAGAGGGAACAATGGCACTTGCTCCACTCTCCGTCAGATCTCAGTCCCCTCCGCCGCTTCCCCCAAGCAAACTGGGCCCTTCTGGTGCTGATTCCATCTAGGTGGGCTTGTATATGTTCAAGGACCCTGTGGATCTCTCCAACAAACTCTCCTGTGAGACTTGGAGTTTCTGCCACTGCTACCTCAACCCCCACAGGTGTTTGCAATTGGTGTTTTGAGGCTTTATTTCCCCATGCTGAAACACTGGGTTGCGTGGCCTGTCTCTATCCCCAGTTTCACCTGGTTTATCTGTGCACGAATGTTAGACCACCCTGTCAGCCAGCCACCCTGTGCACCGCCTAGCTGGGCCTGCCTGTTGCCACCCCGAGCCCAGGGTCCAGCTGCTGCCATCTTGCGAGCCCAGGGTTTGTCAGCTGCCACCTTGTGCACTCGGTGCAACCACTCTTTTTGCCTCAACCCCTCTCCACCCAGCCGCCACCTTCACCCCTCCTACTGGTCTGGATGAATGTGTCTATTTTAACTCCTTGGTTGTCAGACTTCCATACAGTTAATTTTCTGTCAGTTCTGGTTGTTATTTTGTTTCTAAATTGTTGTTGTCCTTATCTTGGTTGTGTGAGGAGGCAGTATATCTACCTACACCTCCATCTTGGCTAGAAGTCTGCCCCCTATTATCTTATTTCACATTTCATAGCATTCCCAGATAGAAATTTAACCTAAAGCTTCCTGCTTTTGGTAAATTAAATTTCTTGTTGAATATACACAGAAGGGGGGGGCACCGTTGTTTGTTCTAGAGTAGAGAGCAATGAGGAGAAAAAATGGAATTATTTTAAGAATAGAAGACAAGATGAGCCCTGGATGCTGTGGTTCAGTGGATTGAGTGCTGTACTGTGAACAAAAGAGTCGCCAGTTTGATTCCCAGTATAGGGTTGTGGGTCAGGCCCCCATTAGGGGGTGCTCTAGAGGCAACCACATGTTGATGTTTCCCTCTCTCCCTTTCTCCCTCCCTTCCCCTCTCTCTAAAAATGAACAAATAAAATCTTTTTTTAAAAGACTAGAGGACAAGATTAAAAGAGTAGAGTCATGCTCTCTGTGCTCTCTGACTCCAGATATGAAGATTCATACAGGAAGAAGAGAAGAAGAAAGTAAGGAGGGTGCTTGCCACCTGGATGGCACAGACATGCCAACTGCTCTATATCCAAAAGACAATTATGTTAGTTATATTGAATGTATTGGAATTAACTCCCTGGGTCACAATTATAGACAGTGCTCCTGACCCACAGGAGTTCTGTCATGATTTATTGTCATGTTTATTCCACGTGACTCTGTCATCCTGGTTGATTAGAAGAAGGCTGAACACATACCCATGCTGTGACAATCAGATCTTTTTTCCCTGGGATTTTAGAATTAGGTCTGAAGTTGGTTACAATTTTCTAACTCGTGCAAATTTAAGATCTGCGTCCACCCTAGACAAAGAAGCAGAGAAAGCTAGTTGTACATAGAGATAAGAAGGAAGCAAATGGGTAGATATAAGAAAAGATAAAATACTTCTTGCTTCTAGGTTCTTCCTAAGGCCCAGCTACATTCAGAGATTGGAAAAAAATGCCACATACTAAACCTGACAAGCTCAAGTGAGGACCGCATGTTGACTTTACAAACTCAGAGACCTAAACTAACCAAATAAGATGGCCTGAAATCAAAAGTTTCTAACTAAAAGCAGTTCTAGGTGGGCAGTTATGTCATAGGGTGGAATTTTTCCCGATCAAAGGTTCATATTTACCTTAACTGAGCTTGTCTGTTGTCTTTTTGCATCTGAGATAACATACCTCTGGCATACCTTTGAAAAAGTAATGTCCTTTTCTCTGGACCCCTCAAATGGCACCAGAGCAGAGACCAGAAATCCCCCCATTCTTATTATCGTATAGACTGTTAACTGTCTTATACCTGCCAATGAAAAGAAAGTATGTGTCTATTCCTTTTACTTTTTATCCAATCCCAGAGGTTTCCCTGCTTTGCTTTCTCCTGCCTCCCTACTCTATTACCAATGGATTTCATGTAACCTCCCTATGTCTTCCCCTTTGATTCTGATGTATAATATAAGTGATAAAACTGCCATTTTCCATAGCATTTAATCAATCTCTTGAGATTTTGCTTCCTGACAATTGTCATCAGTTTGGCTCAAAAAAATCCTTACAGGTTTGGGCATTTCTGACATTGACAATTCTTACCCTTGGTTTCATGTAAGACCTCTATATCCTTCTACCAAATTATCTTGCACTTCCTTTTTATATCATAGTGATTCAAGAAACTTTCTATTTTTTCAACTAAAAAGATCCTATTTAGCTATCTCCTGGATAGGTTGTCTTGCTGAAGCATTTCAGAGGTCTTATGGCTGTGAAGAGCTGTTTCTCTGTATGGTGTCCTCTATAGTCCAGATGAATCAGATTTTTAAGTACAAAGCTTCCAAGTGGTGACTTGGGGCCTGTAGTAGATGTGTGTGAAGTTAGTTGTGGTGAAGTTTCCTCATTTTCCTCCATGCAGTGCTATCCTTTGTGCTTAGAAACCCACCATACTGCAGAGGTTCTCAACTTTTTTGTGTCCAACAGAGTCAACTAGAAAACTTGTTAAAATCCAGATTTCCAGGCCCAATCTATATTGACTTCAATTCAGTAATTTGGAACAATACCTACGAACTTTCATTTTAAAGAAGCACACACGTGGGTCTGAAGTATAAAGTCCTTGAATCACATTTGAGAAATGTGGCACTACTGGCTTGATGGTAACTTCTAGCATCCTAATAATGCAACCACCTAGAAGTCACTCCTTAAACCTATATATTTTAAAGATTTTTATTTATTTATTTCTAGAGAGAGGGTAAGGGAAGGAGAAAGAGAGGGAGAGAAACATCAGTGTGTGGTTGCCTCTCACGTTCCCCCTAATGGGGACCTGGCTCACAACCTTGGCATGTACCCTAATTGGGAATAGAACTAGCAACTCCTTGGTTCACAGGCTGGCAAACCATCCACTGAGTCACACCAGCCATGGCTCCTTTAAACCTATACTTAACTCATTTTACATACCTCCATACATCAAGTTACTTCATTTGTTGACTCAGATTTGCATTAAGTACAAAAACATCTTTTTTTGGCATCATGTTTTTTCTCAGTTTTACTCCCACCATTGAAATCGCTGCTTCTTAATCATTCTTTTTTTCTAAAGAATTAATTTTTTTCTGCTGTGGAATATTCCGTTGTGTAAGTGTACCATAGTTTTTTATCCATTTATTTATTGGTGGAAATTTAGGTTGCTAGATGGAACTAGAGAGCATTATGCTAAGTAAATAAGCCAGGTGATGAAAGACTAGTACCATATGGTCTCACCTATAAGTGAAACCTAATCATCAAAAGAAACAAGCAGGCAAAGCATAACCAGAAACACTGAAAAAAAAAAGAACAAACTGACAGTAACCATAAGGAAGAGAGGAGAGGGATAATGGGTGAAAAGAGGGGAAGGTCCATCAAGGAACATGTATAAAGGGCACATGGACATGAACAAAAGGGGAAGGTTTGAGGGTGGGAGGCAGGGATGGATGAGGTGGGAGGCTGTGGTGGTGTGGAAATGGAGACAACTGTACTTGAACAACAATAAAAAAAGAATTAATTATTTTACTGATGTTTAGAGAGAAAGTGACCAAGATCAATTTGTTGTTTCACTTATTTATGCTTTCACTTGTTGAACGCATGTATGTGCCCTGTCCAGGATTGAACCCAAAACCTTGGCATATTGGGACAATGCTCCAACCAGCTGAGCTACCTGGCCAGGGCTTCTTAATCATCCTTGATGAATGCTTCAGACTTTTTACTCAGCAAACTTTTTTCCCTTAGTAAAGCACTTACACGTTTGTCTGACAATCTTACTATCTAAATCAGTTGGCTAACTATTGTAGAAAGGGAGTAAAAAATGTTTTGCCTTTTGACAGAAGTTACTTCTACCCCTTTAAGGTTAGAGGCATGGTACAAAAACATGTAGCAAATAAAAATGTTAGATTTACTATTAACCGCAGAACTAGGAGTTCAAATTTTCAGTGTATCCTAAAAAGTAACAAAATCCCAGAATACCAATACTTGCAGAGCATTTAAGAGTTCATCTAATTCAAGACTTCATTATTTTGACTGTATAATATTAACTACTAATATAGGTACTTATTATATTAACTCCTCTTAACTAGGAGTAGTTAATATTATAGTAATTATATATATAACATTAACTACTAATAGTCAATATTACAGCAACTGTATAATATTAACTACTAATACAGGTACTACCTATACTAGGTACTTAATAAAGTACCTGGTTTAAGTGGGGTATTCTAAATGGTTTGCATGCATTATTTCATGTAATCTTCACAATGACATTTGAGGAAAAGAACATGATTCCTAATGGAATCAGGGTTTATTTTTTGTTGTTGTTGTTTTTATTTTTTTAATATATTTTATTGATTATACCATTACAGTTGTTCTATTTCCCCCCTTCATTCCCCTCCACTCTACACACACCCTCCCCCACCATTCTCCCCTCCTTAGTTTATAACCATGTGTCTCAAGTTCTTTAGATTCCATATTTCCCCCACTATTCTCGCACTCCCCCTATCTATTTTCTACCTACCATCTATGCTATTTTCTGTGCCTTCTCCCCCCTTCTCCCCTTCCATCCCCCTGTTTCTAACCCTCCATGTGTTCTTCATTTCTATGGCTCCACTCCTGATCTAGCTGTCCTCTTGGTTTGCTTTTGTTTTAGGTGTGGTTGTTAATAACTGTGTGTTTGCTGTCCTCTCACTGTTAATATTTTTCATCTTCTTTTTCTTATATAAGTCCCTTTAGCATTTCATATAATAAGGGCTTGGTGATGATGAACTCCTTGAACTTGACCTTATCTGAGAAGCACTTTATCTGTCCTTCCATTCTAAATGAAAGTTTTGCTGGATAAAGCAATCTTGGCTGTAGGTCTTTGGATTTCATGACTTGGAATACTTCTTTCCAGCCCCTTCTTGCCTGTAAGGTCTCTTTTGAGAAATCCGCTGACAGTCTGATGGGTACTCCTTTGTAGGTGACTGTCCCCTTATCCCTTGCTGCTTCTAGGATTCTCTCCTTCATTTTGGTCTTGGCTAATGTAATTATGATGTGCCTTGGTGTGTTCCTTCTTGGGTCCAACTTCTTTGGCACTCTCTGAGCTTCCTGGATTTCCTGGAAGTCTATTTCCTTTGCCAGACTGGGGAAGTTCTCCTTTATTATTTGTTCAAATAAGTTTTCCACTCGTGGCTGTTTCTTTCCCCCTTCTGGTACCCCTATAATCCGGATGTTGGAACGTTTAAAGATGTCCTGGAGGTTCCTAAGCCTCTCCTCATTTTTTTGAATTCTCATTTCTTCATTCCTTTCTGGTGGGATGTTTTGTTCTTCCTTCTGGTCCATTCCATTGATTTGAGTCCCAGTTTCCTTTCCATCACTATTGGTTTCCTGTGCATCTCCCTTCATTTCAATTAGTTTAGCCTTCATATGTTCCTCTAATTTGTGACTATGTTCCTCTAATTTGTGACTATAATCTACCAGTTCTGTGAGCATCCTGATAAATAGTGTCTTGAATTGTGCTTCTGAGAGGCTGGCAATTTCTCGGTCGCTTAGAGTTATTGGCTCTGGGACTTTGAGTTCTTCTTGCGCCATCTTTTGGGCTGTTCATGCCTGTTACTTAGCAGGATCGGAGCCCTAGGTGTTCACCAGGGCAGGGCAACTCAGTCACTGGGTTGTGACGTTGTATGTGGGGGCGGGGTCAGAGAGGAACAATTGTGTCCCGTCTGCGGCCTGCCACTGCGGCCCCCACCGGCGCCGTAGCCACCACCGTCACTGGGCCCACACGTTTCGTTCCACTGCACACGAGTGTGCCACCGCCATCAGCCCTCCACCACGGGGTTCGCCCCCTGGGGCCTGCGTGGTCCGTCTCACTGTGCGCGAATGTGCCACCGAGGTCAGTCTGCCCCACACCCTGACTGGTTCCGGGCTGCCTGTGCGCTAAGGTTGGGGGATCTGTCCTGCCTGACCCAGCTCCGCTGCTGGCTCCGCCTCTCTTACCGTCCCCATTGAATGGTTCATAGTTGTCGGACTTCCATATAATTCCATTTTCTGGTCTTTGGGTGTGTCCTAGTTCTCCAAACCTTTGTTGTATTCAAACTTGGTTGTGGGAGAAGGCACAGTGTTTCCACCTATGCCTCCATCTTGGCCGAAGTCCTCAGAATCAGGGTTAAAAAGTACCTCAATTCTCTTGGTCAGTGGGGACAGTCAATTAGTAGGGATAAATATTACCATTTACCTAGTCTCCAAGCCTAGAGGCACAAGTTTGGGATGGGTAAGACCCAGCTCCACAGAAGTTTATGTGAGATAAATAGTTTTGTCCACTCTATTCTGTGCTGGTTTTATCTCATTGTGTGGGTATAACTGAACAAAATGGAGCTTTGGCTGCCTGGTGCAATGAAAGCCAAACATGTGAAGCAGGTGCTGGAGCAAGAGGAAAGAGATTTTACTCAAGTGCTCCATGACTTGGGAGAATGGTGGACTCCCATCTTAAAGATTATCTTATATCGCACCCTCCTGTTCAAGCCAGTAGTTCTTCTAGGGATAGAGTGGGAGGGTTTTTTAAAATCTACTAACATTGCTAGGTTTTGACATTCTGAGGAGGTTGGAGGTTAAGAGGCCCTCTCCATTCGTTTGTAGTTTTTGCTGTGCGCAGGCAATACCCATTTATATTTCTAGCTTATGGTATCCTTAGTGTAAGAATCTACGCTTGTTGTCATTTGTCCTGTGGGGGAGATTCCCCAGCAATCTGACTGACTGTCTATGGTAACATGGGGATCATTCCAGGATCCTCAATTTATGAGCAATTTTGACCAGAAACCCACCCACACACAGGAGAAATATAGAATCTTAAAAGATATTTCCTCTGAAGAACAAATAAAGAAATGGAGGATATTCAAACCCAGATTATTTAGAAGTTTCTTTGACTACTTGAAGAGCTATAAGATGAATTCAAATAGGGAATATGTGTGGTTCTGAGAGCAGCAAAGACACATGGGTGGTCTTCACAGAGAAGAATTTCGACACAAGATAAGGAAGCACTTTTGCACAACAAGAGCTGTCAACAACAGATGGCCTGCTGTGAGGCAGTAGGTTCCCTGGAAGCATCAGAGGGGAGACTCATACTACTTGCCTTAGAGGCTTGGGAGGAGATTTACTCCTAGATGCAAGATTATGTCCTATGACCTATCAGACCCCTTCTTATTTTGAGAATTTATATTCTAGTGCAACAAACAGGTACTAGGAAGCTACTATGCATAAAACACTGTATCAGGGTTTTGAAGCAAAAATAAAAAATAAATAAACAAGGCATGATTCTTGCCTAAAATTACTAGCCAACTAGTAGATAAAAAACTAGTTTTGTGTTATTTGTTTTTTTAAGATTCTATTTATCTTTAGACGGGAAAGGAAGGAGAGAAGGAGAGAAATATCAATGTATGGTTGCCTCTCGTGCGTCCCCTGCTGGGAACTGGCCTGCAACCCAGGCATGTGCCCTGACTGGGAATCAAATCGTGATCCTTTGGTTCACAGGCCCACGCTCAATCCACTGAGCTATGCCAGCCAGGGCTAAAAGACAATTTAAAAAAATAAATACAATAAAGATCCAAGATGGTAGAGGAGTAAGTGAAAGCTACACTAACCTCCTCCCAGGATCAATCTGGAATTACAATTAAATTTTAGAAAAGTCATCCTGAGTAACTAACTGAACATTCTTGGAGAGAAGCTTTGTAACCAAGGACAGACAAAAGAAACCACTTCACCACCACAATACTCGTAGGGAGTGCACAGGAGGTGCTGGTGGGCTGGCTGGGCTCCCACAAGCAACAGCTGAAGTTCTGGAGGGATATTTTAGCAGCCAGAGGGTTTGCCCTGAGAAATGTGGGGTCTAAATCTCAAGCTGGTCTCCTCAGCCTACAGCACCAGAGCCAGAAAGTAACCCAGATAATATCTAGCTTTGAAAAGCAGTAGGTTTCTGTCAGCCAAGGAGAGATCGCTGGAGACACAGAGAGCCTCTTAAAGGGCCAATACAGAAAATTACATTTGCAGCCTCTTACCCTGTGGCAAATTGCTCATTTCAGCAAAAACTCCTGAATGTAGTTCTTAGTAATTTAAGATTTGTTTCACAGGTGTGTTTGATATACACGTATTTCATGTATTTTTTTTTTTGCCAACACCCAGCCCTGGGTAATTCCTTATACTTTTTTCTCTGTTATCAATCCCAGGCTGTTGAGAATTTCTGTGAGTAACCGAAAAGCTGTATTCTAAGGTCAATTCGGATATATGCAATCTCAATGGGCTGGACTCCCACTGATATTCAAGGAGTCACTTTATTCATCAATTGCTGACTCTCAAATACATTTCTAATAGTATCCCACTCCTCTGACCCCAATCCTCCAGGACCATGTCATTCTTGGCATACAGGTGGTCATTGTAATAGAATATGGCTCCCCCATTCCTTCAAATGGATGCTCTGCTGATTTCAGTACTTAGAGACTCAATCACTATGGCAACCACTTCAAGTTCTGATTATTTCCTCAGAAGCCCAAAATGGCAGAGATGGCTGAATCAGAAAATCTTTGCAGGGAAATTCTGGAAGCACATATTACTGGGTACTAAAATCTCAAAGGCAGCTTTAAATTTAATAACCATAAAAAAAACAGATTCATAAACACAAAAGAGAAGCCAAAAGTGTCTAGAAACAGCAATCTCCTGTCCTCCAGCTTCTCAAGGCAAGTCATAGTTTCTCTGAAAAAGTAAAGGAAGAGGTCAGCTGGAATTTGAGATCTTGAGCAAAATATAACCAAAGACACTGAAATTGAGAATGGGCTGACAGTGACCACAGGGAAGAGGGGAGGGGTTTATAGAGGAAAAGGGTAAGGGCTTGCAGGAACAATTACAAAGGACACATAGACAATAATAAGGAGGGGTGGAAACAGGGGAGGGGAATGGGAAGGGCTGGGGTGGTGGGGAGGGGTGAGGAGAAAAGGCAGAAAACTATACTTGAACAACAATAAAAATGTTTAAAAAATCAAAACACATTATTATGCTTTGTTTAATTCATCACTTTGAATACATATTTAGGACACAAACTTTAAAAGAACAAAATATCTGAGATTGTTTCTACCTTAACCATAAGTTAAAAACCAATTTATGGAGTTTTGTGACTGGCGTGTGATAATTTAAGTCTATTTAGCAAACATTTGTTGCTGTCTCCTTTATGTCA
Source organism: Sturnira hondurensis (assembly GCF_014824575.4). Classification (NCBI taxonomy): domain Eukaryota; kingdom Metazoa; phylum Chordata; class Mammalia; order Chiroptera; family Phyllostomidae; genus Sturnira; species Sturnira hondurensis. The sequence goes on along the minus strand of NW_028086106.1, from coordinate 262,337 downwards.
GATACTGATGGGTGATGGAAAAGGATAATTACAATATAGAATATTGTATATTGCATACCCTTTGTCCTACTCCGCCGCCATCTTCTCCTCCCCTTCAAAAACTATTGAGTTTTTAGACTTAAGTCGGCTCTTCCAGAGGCACTTATTCCATGAGGCACACACATTTGAAAACTTACATGAGATTCTCATGAATGTGGGCAATGCTGTCCAATAAAAAACTACAAGCCTCATAGGACATCCAAGTTAACAAAGCAGGTCCTGCTCTTTTGAATCAGTTCATTATCAGGCAGTAGTTCCCCTCTGAGTTCTCCTATAAGGGACTTAGCCTTCATTAGGTACTTGGATATTTGAATTTTCTGTTTCCTTCATTATCCTGATCCTTACTTATACAACAGCTGAAAAAGAAATTCTCTTGATCAAAATATGAAAACAACAAGTTTAGGTTACACAAGAAAAAACTATTATAAAATGCAGTCATTTTGTAACCCACATAAGGATTAAGTTGGTGGGAACACAGAAAAGGTGGAAATTTATTTTGTCCTAGGGACTTAAGGAAGGAAGGGCTAGTGAAAACTTCCTTGAAGGGAAAATATCTGAGCTGTACTTTGCCCTCCTTCTTTATTCCTGTGTGATATTTTAAACCATATCCTCCTTTTAGAAAAAATTAAAAATAGCATTTTATATTATAAGAGAAATATTTATTCACAGAAATTAGAAATCCCACAATAGTTCAGATTCCAGTCCTCTACTGTATATGGAGAGGTGACTATGAAGCCTAAAAAGGTACTATCAGTAATTTTGAGTACAGAGGGTTTAGAAGCCAAGTGATAAAGATAAATGTTTCTTAAAATCATAGCTTTTTAAAAAACTCAAAACAATACTAAATGGGAATTAGAAAGTTAAAAAAGAAGGGAAACTATCAAGAAAGCTAATCTCTTTACAATTCTTCCCAGCCTCAGTCTACACTTGCCAGAGGGTCTTAGTTAAGTTATGGATTTAGGCACTCTTATTATTTTTTTAAATTAAGAATTGTGTGTGAAGAAGGCTTACTCTTTCTCTACCCTAGAAGGCAATATTTACTGATTCACTCTCCATATCTTTTAAGCTTGCAAGACTTAATATCTTTCTTCTCATTAAACTGGAATAAAAAAATCATTTATTAGTTTCCTCAGCATAGTTTTGAAAGATCAAGAAAACCATCTTCTTAAAAGGATTGGAGAGAGACTTCTGCCAAGATGGAGGCATAGGTGGAAACACTGTGCCTTCTCCCACAACCAAGTTTGAATACAACAAAGGCTTGGAGAACAAAGATATAGCCAAAGAACAGAAAATTGAATTATACGGAAGTATGACAACAATGAACCGTTCAACCAGAACCGGTAAGAGGGGCAGAGCCAGCAGAAGAGCAGGGTCAGGAAGGAAAGATCCCCCAACCCAGGCATGCAGGCAGCCCGGAACCAGTCAGGGTGTGGGGCAGACTGACCTCGGTGGCACATTCGCGCACAGTGAGACGGACCACGCAGGCTCCAGTGGGCAAACCCAGTGGTGGAGGGCTGATGGTGGTGGCACATTCACGTGCAATGGGATGAAACGCATGGGGCCTGGTGACGGTGGTGGCTGCGGTGCCGGTGGGGGCCGCGGCGGCAGGCGGCAGACGGGACACAATTGTTCCTCTCTGACCCCGCCCCCACATACAACGTCACAACCCAGCGACTGAGTTGCTCTGCCCTGGTGAACACCTAGGGCTCCAATCCTGATACATAACAGGCACGAACAGTCCAAAAGATGGCTCAAGAAGAAATCAAAGCCCCAGAGCTGATAACTCTAAGTGACCAGGAAACAGCCAGCCTCTCAGATGCACACTTGAAAACACTGGTGATCAGGATGCTCACAGAACTGGTTGATTTTAGTCACAAATTAGAGGAACATAACTGAAATGAAGGGAAATGCACAGGAAACCAATAGTGATGGAAAGGAAACTGGGACTCAGATCAAGGGAGTGGACCAGAAGGAAGAAAAAAATGACCAAACAGAAAAATATGAAGAAACAAGAATTCATAAAGATGAGGAGAGGCTTAGGAATCTCCAGGACATCTTTAAACATTCCAACATCCAAATTATAGGCGTACCAAAGGGGGAAAGAAACAGCCACGAGTGGAAAACTTACTTGAACAAATAATAAAGGAGAACTTCCCCAGTCTGGCAAAGGAAATACACTTCCAGGAAATCCAGGAACCTCAGAGAGTCCCAAAGAAGTTGGACCCAAGAAGGAACACACCAAGGCACATCATCATTACATTAGCCAAGGTTAAAGTAAAGGAGAGAATCCTAGAAGCAGCAAGAGATAAGGGGACAGTCATCTACAAAAGAGTGTCCATCAGACTGTCAGTGGATTTCTCAAAAGAGACCTTACAGGCAAGAAGGGGCTGGAAAGAAGTGTTCCAAGTCATGAAATCCAAAGAACTACAGCCAAGATTGCTTTATCCAGCAAAACTTTCATTTAGAATGGAAGGACAGATAAACTGCTTCTCAGATAAGGTCAAGTTCAAGGAGTTCATCATCACCAAGCCCTTATTATATGAAATGCTAAAGGGACTTATATTTAAAAAAAGAAGATGAAAAATATGAACAGTGAAAGGACAGCAAACACACAGTTATTAACAACCACACCTAAAACAAAAGCAAACCAAGAGGACAGCTAGATCAGGAGTGGAGCCATAGAAATGAAGAACACATGGACAGTTAGCAACAGGGGAGTGGGAGGAGGAGAAGTGGGGAGAAGGTACAGAAAATAGCATAGACAGTAGGTAGAAAATAGACAGGGGGGAGGGCAAGAATAGTAGGGGAAATACAGAGTCTAAAGAACTTGAGACATGGTTATAAACTAAGGGGAGAGAATGGTGGGGGAGGGGTGTGCAGGGTGGAGGGGAATGAAGGGGGAATAGAACAACTGTAATGGTATAATCAATAAAATATTTATATTAAAAAATAACATTAAAAAATAAAAAACAGTATGGAATTTTCTCAGATAACTAAAAATGGATCTGCCTTTTGACCCAGCAATTCCACTATTAGGATTATATCCCAAGAACCCTGAAACACCAGTCCAAAAGAACCTATGCACTCCAGTGTTCATACCAGCACAATTTATAATAGACAAGTGTTGGAAGCAACCTAGGTCCCCATCAGTAAATGAATGGATCAAAAAACTATGGTACATTTACACAATGAAATTCTATGCAGCAGAAAGAAGGAGCTCCTAACCTTTGCAACAGCATGGATGGAACTGGAAAGCATTATGCTAAGCAAAATAAGCCAGGCAGTGAAAGACAAATGCCATATGATCTCACCTTTAACAGAAACCTAAATAAAAAAGCAAACAAACAAGCAAAATATAACCGAAGACACTGAAATAGAGAAAAGGCTCACAGTGACCAGAGAAGAGACGGGAGGGAATTTCAAGAGAAAAGGGAAAGGGTTTACAGGAACAAGTGTAAAGGACACATAGACAAAAACTAGTGGGGTGTGGGAGGAAATGGGAGGGAGGTGGAGAGGGTGGGGGCTGGGATCAAGTGAAAGACAGAAAACTGTACTTGTACAACAATTTAATTTAAAAAAGACAAAAAAGACATAGGGTAGCTGAATGGATAAGAAAATATTACCTGCAGATATGCTGCCTACAAGAGACCCACCTCATAAAAAAAAAGACATACACAGACTGAGAGTGAAGGGCTGGAAACAAATATTCCAAAAAAAATGAACAGAAAAAAAAGTGGGATAGCAAAACTTATATCAGACAAAAAAAAATCAAAACAAAAGCCATCAAACAGACAGTGAAGGACACTTCAAAATACCCAAGGGAAGAATCAATTAAGAAGACATGTACATTATAAACATACATGCACCTGATATAAGACCACTCAAATATATAAGGAACATCTTGGAGGACTTCAAGAAAGATATTGACAGCAACACACTTACACTAGATTTTAAACCCCACTCTCAAAAATGGATAGAGCTTCCAAACAAAATGTCAACAAGAATATTACAGCATTGAACAATACCCTAGATCAAATGGATACACACACACACACACATATCCCCTTTCATCCCAAAGAAGCAAACTACACATTCTTTCCAAATGTACATGGAACATTTTCAAACATAGACACATAATAGGACACACAACCAGCCTCAACAAATTCAAAAAAATTGAAATCATATCAAGCATTTTCTCAGACTACAAGGGACTGACTAGAAACTAACCTTGAAAAAACTGAAAAACACTCAAATTCATGGAGATTAAATAGCATGTTATCAAATAATGAATAGGTTAAAAATGAGATGAAGGAAGGTATTAAAAAGTTCCTGGAAACAAATGAAAATTAACACACAACAGTCCAAAACTTATGGGACACAGCAAAGGCAATCCAGAGAGGGAAATTCATAGTGGTACATGCCTACCTAAAAAAGATAGAAACATTTAAATAAATAACCTAACCCTACAATTACAAGAACTGGAGAGTGACTAAATGTAAAGAAATAACCAAGATCAAAACAGAATTAAACGGCATAGAAACTAAAAGAACAATTCTAAGGATAAATAAATCCAGGAGTTGGTTCTTTGAAAAGATAAACAAAACGAACAAGCCTTTAAGCAGACTCATGAAGGAAAAAAAAAAAAAGAGAGAACCCAAATAAGAAAAATCAGAAATGAAAGAGGAGAGATCACAACTGATAAAACAGAAATGCAGAGGATTGTAAGAAATTACTATGAAAAACAATATGCTAGGAAATTTGAAAACCAGGGAGAAATGGACAAATTTTTAGAAACATATAATCTCCCAAAACTGAATGAAGAAGGAGAAAGCCTGAACAGACCAATAACAACTGACAGCATAGAAGAAGTAATAAAAAAAAATCTGGCACAGAAAAATCAAAGACCAGATGGTTTCACAGGAGAATTTTACAAAACATTTAAGGAAGTGCAAACTCCTGTCTCTCTCAGACTATTTCAAAAAATTCAAGAAGAAAGAAGACTCCCAAACTCTTTTGAAGCCAGCATCATACTAATTCCAAAACCAGATACAAGAAAAAAAGAAAACTATGGGCCAATATCGCTGATGAGCATAGATGCCAAATCCTCAACAAAATATTGGCAAACCACATCCAGCAATACATTAAAAAGATCATGTCCATGATCAAGTGGGATTCACCCCAGGATACAAGATTGATACAACATTTGCAAATCAATAAATGTAATATCACATAAACAATACAGAAGACAAAAATCATATGATCATATCAATAGACACAAAAAAACCACTTGATAAGGTACAGCACCCATTTATGATAATAACACTTAGCAAAGTGGGAATAGTGGGAGCATTCCTCAACATGATAAAAGCTGTATGTGAGAAACCTACAGCTAGCATCATACTCAACAGGCAAAAACTAAAAGATTTCCCACTAAGATCAAGAAGAAGACAAGGATGACCCCTTTCACCACTCCTATTCAATATAGTATTGGAAGTCCTAGTTGTAATGATTAGACAAGAAAGAGAAATAAAAGTGTCCATATTGGAAGGAGGAAGTAAAACTGTCACTGCAGATGATATGATAGTGTACATAGAAAAACCTATAGACTCCACCCCCAGACTACTCAACCTAATAAGCAAATTTGGCAAATAGCAGGGTTCAACATCAACTTTCAGAAATCAAAGGCGTTTTTATACACCAACAATGAAAGACCAGAACAGAAATTAGGAAATAGGGGAGTTCTGGCCAAGATAGAGAGGTATGTAGAAACTGCTCCCTTGCACAACCAAAATGAGGATAACAACAAATCTAAAATCAGTTAACAAACAGAAGTGCCAAAAAAATCAAACCGCAAGGAACTCTGACAAGCAAGTAATTAAAGAAACAATCAAACAGAACAACCAGACTGGTGCATCAAGACAAAGAAATATGGTCCAAATGGAAGAACAGAGCAAATCCTCAGAAAGAGAGGTAAGGGTTAGAATATAGCCAACCTATTTGATGGAGAATTTAAAAACCTGGTAATCAAAATGCTCACAGATCTGATTGAGCTTGGTTAAAAAATGAAAGAACAAATGAAAAATACCCCAAATGAAATAAAGCATAATATTCAGGGACCCAACAGTGAAAGGAAGGGAACCAGGACTCAAAGCAATGATTTGGAATAAAAGGAAAAAATAAACATCCAACTGGAACAGAATGAAGAAACAAGAATTCAAAAATATGAAGAGAGGCAGAAGAATCTCTGGAACAACATCCTACATTTCAATATCTGAATTACAGGGGTGCCAGAAGGAGAAGAACAAGAGAAAGAAATTGAAAACTTATTTGAACAAATAATGAAGAAAAACTTCCCCAATCTGGTGAAGGAGATAGTCTCCTAGGAAGTCCAGGAAGCCCAGAGAGTCCCAAAGAAGTTGGACCTAAATAAGAACAGACTAAGGCACATCATCATTAAGTTACACAAGATTAAAGATAAAGAGAGAATCCTAAAAGCAGTAAGAAGGAGAAAATTACCTACAAAGAAGTGTCCATAAGACTATCAGATGATTTCTCAAAAGAACCCTTGCAGGCAAGAAGGGACTGTAAAGAAGTATTCCAAGTCATCAAAGGCAAGGACCTACATCCAAGATTACTCTATCTAGCAAAGCTATTATTTAGAATGGAAGGGCAGATAAAGTTCTCCCCACATAAGGTCAAGTTAAAGGAGTTCATCATCACGAAGCCATTATTATATGAAATGTTAAAGGAACTTATTTAAGAAATTGAAGATCCAAAATTGTAAGCAGTAAAATGACAACAAACAACTAGTAACAAGTGAACCTAAAAAAGAAACAAAACAAAACAGAAACTTAGCAAATAACTAGGACAGGAACAGAATCAAAGAAATGGATATCATATGGAGGGTTTCACGGCTTATATTTAAGTCTTTTATTCACCTTGAATTTATTTTGGTGTATGGTGTAAGTTGGTGCTCAAGTTTCATTTTATGACACATAGCTGACTAGTTCTCCCAACACCATTTATTGAAGAGTCTATTTTTAATCCATTTTATGTTGCTGCCCCCGTTGTCGAATACTAATTAACCATAGGCACTTGGGTTTATATCCGGGCTCTGTTTTGCTCCATTGGTCTATATGCCTGTTTTTATGCCAGTACCAGGCTGTTTTGATTACAGCGGCCTTGTAATACAGTTTGGTATCAAGTATTGTGATCCCTCCTACTTTGCTCTTCTTTCTCAAAATTGCGGTTGCTGTTCAGGGTCGGTTATGGATCCATATAAATTTTTGAAGTGTTTGTTCTATGTCTGTGAAATATGCCTTTGGTACTTTAATAGGTATTGCATTGAATCTGTAAATTGTTTTGGGTTGTATGGACATTTTGACGATGTTAATTCTTCAAATCCATGAACATGGTATATGTTCCATTTGCTTGTGCCTTCCTTGATTTCTTTCTTCAGTGTTGTGTAGTTTTCTACATATAGGTCTTTTACCTCCTTTGTTCGGTTTATTCTAAGATTTTTTATTTTTTCCTATATCAAATGTGATTTTTTTCTTGATTTCTGCTTCTGCTGTTTCATTGTTGATATACAAAAATGCCTTTGATTTCTGGATATTCACTTTGTATCCTGCTGTTTTGCCAAATTCATTTATTGGATCAAGTAGCTTTTGGGTAGAGTCTAGGATTTTCCATGTACACTATCATGTCATCTGCAAACAGTGACAGTTGTTTCCTCCTTTCCGATTTGGATGCCTTTTATTTCCTTTTCTTGTCTGGTCACTGTGGCTAAAACTTCTAATACTATATTGAATAGAAGTGGTGGAAGTGGACAACCTTGTCCTATTCCTGATCTTAGTGGGAAAGATTTTAGTTTTTGCCCATTGAGTATGATATTGGCTGTAGGTCTCCAATATATGGCCTCTATTAAGTTAAGGAATGCTCCCTCTATTCCCACTTTGCGAGTGTTTTAATCATAAATGTATGCTGTACCTCATCAAATGCTTTTTTCACATCTATTGATATGATCATGTGACTTTTGTCGTTGCTTTTGTTTATGTGATACATTACATTTATTGATTTGTGAATATTATACCATCCTTGTATCTCTGGGCGAATCCCAATTAATCATGTTGTATGATCTTTTTAATGTAACTCTGGATGCAATTTGCCAGTATTTTGTTGAGGATTATAGAGTCTATGTGCTATTCAACAGGGATATTGGCCTAAAGTTTTCATTCTTTGTTGTGTCTTTATCTGGAATTAGGATTAGGATGATTCTTGCTTTATTTAAAGAGTTTGGGAGTCTTCCATCATTTGGGGATTTTTGGAATAGTCTGTGAAGAATAGGGATTAGCTATTCCTTAAATGCTTTGTAGAATTCTCCTGTGAAACCATCTGGCCCAGGGGTTTTGTGTGATGGGAGTTTTTTGATTACTGCTTCAATTTCATCTGCTGTTATAGGTCTGTTCAGGCTTTCTGCTTCTTTTTCACTGAGTTTTGGAAGATTATATTTCTCTAGAAATTTGTCCATTTCACCTAGGTTTTCAAATTTCTTGGCATACAATTCTTAATAGTAATTTCTTTCAATCCCTTCTATCTCTGTGGTGTCAGTTGTAATCTCTCCTCTTTCATTTCTGGTCATGTTTATTTGTGTCCTCTGTTCTTGATGAGCCTACTTAATGGCTTGTCAATTTTGTTTATCTTTTCAAAAAACCAGCTCCAGGAATCATTGATCCTTAGAATTGTGCTTTTAGTCTCTATGTCATTTAATTCTGCTCTGATCTTGATTATTTCCTTCCTTCTACTTGCTCTGCACTATCGTTGTTGTTATTCCTCGAGTTCTTATAGTCGTAGGGTTAGGTTGATTGTTTGAAATGTTTCTATCTTTTTTAGGTAGGCCTGTATCATTATGAACTTTCCTCTCAGGACTGCCTTTGCTGTGTCCCGTAAGTTTTGGGTTGTTGTGAGTTTATATTCATTTGGTTCTGGAAATTTTTTTTATTTCTTCCCTAATTTCATTCTTGACTCATTCATTGTTTAATAGCATACTATTCAATCTCCATGATTTTGAGTGTTTTGAGTTATTTCCCTTGTGCTTGGTTTCCAGTTTCAGTCCCTTGTGGTTGGAAAAAATGCTTGGAATGATTTCAATTTTCTTAAATTTGTTGAGGCTTGTTTTGTGTCCTATCATGTGGTCTAGCTTTGAAAATGTTCCATGTGCATTTGAAAAGAATGTGCATTTAGCTTCTTTGGGATGAAGGCCTATATATATATATATATCAGTTAGCTCCATTTCATCTGGGGCATTGTTCAATCCCACAATATCTTTTTTGATATTTTGTTTGGAAGATCTGTCCATTTTTGACAGTGGGGTGTTAAGATCCCCAACTAAAATAGTGTTCCATCAAGATCTTTCTTGATGTCCTCTAAAATTTTCTTAATATATTTGGGTGCTCCTATGTTGGATGCATATGTATTTACAATGTTTATGTATTCTTGGTGCATTCTTCCCTTGAGTATTATGAAGTGACCTTCCGGGTCTCTTTATGGACCATTTTTTGAAGTCTATTTTGTCTGATATAAGTATTTCTACCCGTGCTTTTTTTTCCCCTGGCTATTTGCTTGAAAAATTTGATTCCAACCCTTCATTTTTAGTTTGTGTTGATCTTTTGTCCTGAGGTGGGTCTCTTCTAGGCACCATATGTGTGGGTCATGCTTTTTTATCCATTCAGCTATTCTGTGAATTTTGATTGGAGCATTTAAATCATTTACATTTAAGGTTATTATTGATAGGTACTTATTCATTGCCATTTTTATACCTGTGTTCCTCTTTGTCTCTCTCTTTTCCTTCCTTTCCTTAAACCAGTCCTTTCAGGCTTCCGGTGAAGATGGAGGCATAGGCGGAAACACTGTGACCCCTCCCACAACTAAACTTAAAAACAGCTAAGTTTGAGAAACTAAGACACAGCCAAAACAGTGAAAATTGAATTGTATGGAAGTCTGACAACAATGATCAACTCAGCCAGACCCCATCACAACTCAGCGACTGGGTCACCGTCCCTGATGAACATCTAAGGCTCTGCACCACAAACATAACAGGTGTGAACAAACCACACATTATGACTCAAGAACAGCTCAAAGCTCCAGAGCCTATAAACCTAAGTGACCAAGAAATAGCCAGCCTTTCAGATGCACAGTTCAAAACGCTGGTGATCAGGATGTTCACAGAATTTGTTAATTTTAGCCACAAATTAGAGGAACATATGAAGGCTAAGCTGATTGAAATGAAAGGAAATGCACAGGAAACCAATAGTGATGGGAAGGAAACTGGGACTCAAATAAGGGAGTGGACCAGAAGGAAGAAAGAAACAACCAAACAGAAAAGAAGGAAGAAACAAGATTTCAAAAAAATGAGGAGAGGCTTAGGAATCTCCAGGACATCTTTAAACGTTCCAACATCTGAATTATAGGGGTACCAGAAGGGGGAAAGAAACAGCCATGAGAGGAAAACTTATTTGAACAAATAATAAAGGAGAACTTCCCCAGTCTGGCAAAGGAAATACACTTCCAGGAAATCCAGGAAGCTCAGAGAGTCCCAAAGAAGTTGGACCCAAGAAGGAACACACCAAAGCACATCATCATTACATTAGCCAATATTAAAATGAAGGAGAGAATTCTAGAAGCAGCAAGAGCTAAGAGGACAGTCACCTACAAAGGAGCGTCCATCAGACTGTCAGCGGATTTCTCAAAAGAGACCTTACAGGCAAGAAGGGGCTGGAAAGAAGCATTCCAAGTCATGAAATCCAAAGACCTACAGCCAAGATTGCTCTATCCAGCAAAGCTTTCATTTAGAATGGAAGGGCTAATAAAGTGCTTCTCAGATAAAGTCAAATTCAAGGTGTTCATCATCACCAAGCCCTTATTATATGAATGTTAAAGGGACTTATCTAAGGAAAAGAAGATAAAAAATATGAACAATGAAAGGACAGAAAACTCACAGTTATTAACAATCACACCTAAAACAAAAGCAAACTAAGAGGACAGCTAGATTGTGAGTGGAACCATAGAAATGGAGATCACATGGACAGTTAGCAACAGGGGAGGGGGAGGAGGAGAAGGTACAGAGAATAAATAGCATAGACAGCAGGTAGAAAATAGACAGGGAGGAGGGCAGGAATACTATGGGAAGGAGAGAATCTAAAGGGCTTGTGACACATGGACATGAATGAAAGGGGGGAATGGTGGGGGAGGGGTATGCAGGGTGGAGGGGAGTGAAGGGGGGAATGGGACAACTGTAATGGCATAATCAATGAAATATATTTTTAAAAAAGAAAAAATAAGGCAGTTGAAATTAAATTACAAAAACAAAGCATTCCTTTTAGTATTTCTTGCAGAGCTGGGTTGGTGGAGGTGTATTCGTAGACTTCTTGTGTCTTGGAAGCTCTTTATTTGGCCTTCTATCTTGATTGAGAGCCTTGCTGGGTAAAGTATTCTTGGTTGTAGGCCTCTGGTTCTCATTAATTGGAATATTTCTTGCCATTCTCTTCTTGCTTGGAGTTTTTCCATAGAAAAGTCAGCAGCTAACCTTATCAGGGCCCCCTTGTATGTTACTTCCTGTTTCTCCCTTGCTGCCTTTTAGATTCTCTCTTTGTCTTGGAATTTTGCCACTTTAATGATGATGTATCTCAAAGTGGGCCACTTTGGGTTCCTCTTGATTGGGACTCTGTGTTTCCTGGATTTGTGTGACTTTTTCTCTCATCAAATTAGGAAAATTTTCCATCATTACATTTTCAAATAGATTTTCTATTTCTTGTTCTTCTTCTCCTTCTGGTATCTTTATTATTCGGATATTATTATGTTTCATATTGTTTTGCATTTCTGTTAATCCCTCTTCATTCTTTCTGAGCCTCTTTTCCTTTTCTTGCCCTTTCTGGGAGTTTTTTTCTACTTTGTCCTCCAACTCGCTGATCCAATCTTCTGCTTCGTCGATCCTGCTTTTGATTCCTTCCACTGTGTTCTTCCTTTCAGAAATTGTATTCTTCATTTCCTCTTAGCCTTTGCTGATAGTTTCAATTTCCTTTTGTATGTTGATATAATTTGCAGTGAGCTCATTGTAGTTTCCCTGTAGTTTTTGTCAGCTCATTGTGAGCTCATTGAGCTTCCTGATAACCATTGCTTTGAACTCAATATCTGATAGTTGAGTTGCCTCTATTTCATTTAGCATTCTTTCTCAGGCTTCCTTCTTTCCTTTCATTTGGGGATTGTTGTCTTCTCAATGTTTGTGAGACTCTTCTTGTTAGCCTCAGCTTCTTAAATTGATCTGTTCTGGCTCCCTGGGTTTATGGTGTGAACTTCTGTGGTAGAATACCTGTGAAATTCAGTGGTCCAGTCTCCTTGATCTCCCAAACTCACTGGTCTTGGCCTGTTGTTTAAGTTGGCTCTGTGTTTGTCTTTGGATTTTGATTGTTGTTGGGTCTTTTTTGGTGGTTCCTTCCCACCAACTGGTTAACTGAGTGTCAGTCTGGCCACCACCTCTTGTATTTTGTTGTGCTGGTTAGAGCAGTTTGTGTTGAAGTGGTTCTTCTGTGTATAAAAGGTTTTGAGGATTCTCTTTTGCTCTTGTTCAGTTGTTTGTACTGGGTAGTTTCTCCAGTATTTTTTTTATTTCCAGATAGGTCCTGGATAGAGGTTTGTGTGGTTTCCACTCTCTGCTTCACCTTCTTCTGTTGTTATCTGTTGGTGGTTCCTTTGTTGTTGTGTTTCCTCTTCCGGTGGTTATCCTGGTGATCACGACTTCCACCTAGTCTTTTCTGTGTGTGTGATCACTTGGAGGGAAAGTCAAAATGGTTTATGACAGCAGGAGAATATTCTATGATATTTACAGTAGCAGCCAGTAGAGAAGAGATAGGAGATCCTTTGGCTATGTATAGTGATAACCATAATATTCAACCCAACTAGCCACTTTTTAGAAAGGATGGAAAGAAGATAAGACTCTTGTTGGGGTAGGAAGGTTTGTGAGTTGGATCTAGAAAGTAGTGAGGTTGTGCGAGGTCAGATTCTGAGGTAAGGTGAGCACAAAGGATAGTAAATAGGTGTAGTGTGAGAGAGAATAGAGTTAACCCATACATTAATATAGATCAGGAAACAATGAAGTGGGCTAAGATCTGGGAGGGGTGTTGTGTAGTATTTAAAATAGTATGGAACAGCTATAATTTACAATAATATTAGAGCAACAATCATATGACAGAATTTATGAGATACCAAGAATAGGGAGTATCGGACCTTCAATAGTGTGGTAGTGGAGCACACATGAAGTGAAGGACAGTAAATTAGCAATACACTATGAATGAGAGGACAGGGAAAACCTGTCAAATGATACAATATAACCAGCCAAGGCAAAGAAGACTATACAGAAAGAGAAGGAATCCAAAGATACTACTAAAATAAAAAATGTAAGGATAATGAAAAAATAATAATACAAACGTGCAAGAACTTGTAGTTCCTCTGCTATAGCAAAGTGAAATTTGTCTCTCTGTTTCTACTGTTGGAGTGCCCCCTCTTTGTGTCCAACTCTGGTCTTTTTGCAGTTCCAAGCTTTTTGTCTCACTTGTCGGGGGTAAATGTGGCAGAAGGGAGGAAAAAGCAATAGGTTTGGAAAGAAAGGAAGAAGGAATAAAATAAGAAAAAAGGAAAGAGAGGAAAAAGGTACTGAAAGATAAAGCAACAATAAAGTTTGAAAAATAAAAGATTATGCCCTGGCTGGTGTAGCTCAGTGGATTGAGCATGGGTCTATGAACCACGCAATCATGGTTCGATTTCCAGTCAGGTCACATGCCTGGGTTGCAGGCCAGTTCCCAGCAGGGGACTCACGAGAGGCAACCATACATTGATATTTCTCTCCTTCTCTCCTTCCCTTCCCTTCTAAGGATAAATAAATAAAATATTAAAAATAGTATTAAAAAATAAAAATATAAAAAATAAAAGATTACTTAAATTAAAAAAAACACACACCTCTTGTTGGTTTCCAGCTGGTCAAACCAGTTTTTCTGGTCTCACTGGCTACAGCAGGCTGAGGGGTGATTGGTGTGGCCTTTCTCTGTTCTCAGTGTACTCAGCCAGTCTCACGAGCACTCTCCCAAGATCCAGACTGGCACCTCTCCCCAGCACCCCACCCAGGGAATCCAGGTCCTCTTCAGAGCACTCTTTCCCCAACAGTCATCACCATGGGCTGGGGTGTGGGTGTGTGTGCCCAGCCAGGCTTCCCTGGTCCCACAGGCTTGGGTGTGAACCTTCCCCAGTGCTAGGGGAGAACTCAAGGCCTTTTGTTCAACCTTGGGACCACTGCCAGGCTGGGTGGGTAGTAGGCCAAGCAGCTGTCGCAGGAGGATCCCCCAAGCAGTTTACTTTTCAAGAAATTTCTCCCACTCAATTCTGCCGCACAGCTCAGTCCAATTCTCCAGCCAAACCAGTGACAGTTGGGGTCAGAGCCTGACACTGCAACTCTCAATTCTCCCAATCCGGCAACCACAGACTCCATGGGTGATCAAGGGCCCCGTGTTTGCCTCCTTGTGCCCGTTCCTTTCTCTGACACTTCAAGCAAACAGGTCTCTCCCGGTTTTTTCAAACCACGCCCGGCCACATAGGGAGTGGGCTGATAACCTGGCTCTCTCCCAAGGACCCTGCTGCCAGCCCTCAGCTCCACAAGAGTCCAAGGCAGACCCAGCACTGGGCCCATGGCACCCGGCATGGCGGAGGCGGAATCCTCAGCCTTGTCCCTCAGCCTGGTCCCACACTAGTCCCTCAGACCTTATTGATCTGCAGCCGTCTCCTCACCGTCTGGTCTTTCAGTGTCCCTGACAATTTTTGGACTCCTACTTTCCTATATGCTGGGGAACTGTTGGCTATTTGCTATGTTCCTCCGCAGATCAGCCAGGTTTTTCTCCCATGTGTGAGGGGAAGCAGAATCCTCTCCATCCTACTCTGCCACCATCTTTCCCCCAGAAAAAAATCTTTGGCATTTTAATTATGATGTGTCTTGGTGTGGTCCTCTTTGGTTTATCGTTTGGAACTGTTCGTCCTTCCTGGACTTGTGTGTCTCCTTCACCAAAACAGGAAAATTTTCTTTCATTATTTTTTCAAATAAGTTTTCAACTTCTTGCTTTTCCTCTTCTTCTGGCACCCCTGTAATTTGGATGTTAGTATGTTTAAAGATGTCCCAGACATTCCTAAGCCTATCCTCATTTTTTAAAATTCTTTTTTCTTCCTGCTCTTTCTGATTGAGTGCTTTCTCGTTCCTTGTGTTACAAATCATTGATTTGATTCTCAGGTTTCTCCCCTCCATCACTGGTGGAGGTTGATAAGCAACATAGATTTTTTATTTCACTTAATACAAACTTCATTTCTGCCTGTTTTTTTTTTATGGTGTTGAAGTAGCAAGTGAGTTCCTAGAGCATCCTGATAACCAGTATTTCGAACTGTGCATCTGATAGGTTGCTTATCTTCATTTCACTTAGTTCTTTTTCTAGAGTTTCGTTCTGTTCTTTCATTTGGGCCATATTTCTTTGTCTCCTCATTTTGGCAGCCTCCCTGTTTTTGTTTCTGTGTATTATGTAGAGCTTCATTCACTTCCTGTCTTAGCACACCTGTCAAGTTATATGGGGCAGAGCCATGTCACCACTCTGTTGCTTTGTATTGAGGAGGGCTTGCAGAGGGACAACACTATTGCTTGGCATCTGGAGTTTTGCCTGGGAGGAAGTTGTCTCCCTACTTGCACTTCACTTTCTCCCCATATACCACTGGTGCCCTTCTAGCTGTTGCTCTGGTGCTGAACCCTAGAGGGGGTAGGTCTGCATGAGTCTTAAGTCCTTTGTGGGCTCTTTAAAAGGATGCAGTTTCTTCTGCCACCCCACCCCCACTGGTTTTTATAGGCAGAAGTTATGGGGGCTTATCTTCCTGGCACTGGGACCCTGAGCTTGGTGGCTTGGACTGGGGATGGTATACCTCACTCCCAATGTACCCCTCCTATTCTTTTAATCAACCACATATGTATGTGGGGCCACCCATTCCTGTCACCATGCCTCTCTTGCCACTCTGCCACTCCACATCTCCATGCCTCTCTGCACCTCTCAGTGTCTCTGCCCCTCCTACCTGTCTGAATGAATGTGGTTTCTTTAAATCCTTTGTAGTTGAACTCCCACACAGCTCAATTTTCTGACAATTCTATGCCATATTTGCTTTGTAGTGTAGCTGTATTTTTTATTTTTTGCTATAGTTTTGCACAGAGGCAAGTCATGTTTACCTATGCTTCCCACTTGACTGGAAGTCAGCAGATGATATCTTGAATGGGTTTAAGATTCTTAGGTCACAGTCCTCCTACTTGACCATCAATGCTATTATACTGCCCTCTAACTTCCAGTGTTATAGATAAGAAATCTGACACAAGTCTTTTCCCTTTGAGAATAACTTGATCTTTCTCTTTGTGAGTTTGTAAGATTTACCTCTGTCCCTGAAGTTCAAGATTTTTAGTAGAATGTATGCCACCTTTTAACATATTTCCTCTGAGTTTTGGGATAGTTCTTTCACTTGATCTTCAGGCTAACCTACCCTTTAGTCTGATCTTATCCTAAAATTCATTTATTGAAAATTTTAATTCTAAAAACCATGTTGTTAGTTCCACAAAATACTTTTGTGGATGTTTTCATTGTATTTTTTGTTGTTTTTGAAATTGTTGCCTATCTTTTCCAGCTGTTTCAGTAAATAAATGGCTTATTCTGAATGTTTGCTTATTCTTCCTTCTCTCTGGCTGCTTGCCCCTCATAGATATGCTGTTATTTCTGTTGTCTCCTTAAATTGGCTATATTTGCCTGAAATCATGGAAGATTCACAAGTAGGGCAGGCTGTTGTTCATCTCCAAAGTACTATGGAAGAAGCTTCTCTAGTTATGCTTTCCTCAAGCTTTCCCAGATGGGTGTGGAAAAGACTCATTCCTCCAGTTCAGCAACTCCTTAGCTCATCTTGCTACTCTTATTGAGCCATGACAGATCCCAATCAGGTTTGCCAAATTACTCCACTATAAAGTTATCATTTCTTGCTTGGAATTAATAAGTAATTTGTGGTGAGACACTTAGTGACTATGTATGAGGGGGGACCCCCAAAATAGAAATTATAAAAGTGTATTCATTTTTACATGTTTAAACTTCACTTATCTTCAAAGCACTCTCCATTTGATGCAATATGCCTATCAAGATTCTTTTTCTGCTGCCCAGAACAGTTTTTTAACTCATTAATTTTGATGCCTTTTAGTGTTCCTGTTATTCTTGTTTTACCTCTTACACATTGGCAAAATGTTTCCCTTTGAGGAGTTTTTCATCTGGGGAAACAAAAAGAAGTCGCTTAGGGCAAGATCAGGTGAATAGCGAGGGTGGGGCACAGGTGCATGCCATCTTTTTGGTCAAAAACTACTGAACAGTCAGTGTTGTGTGAGCAGGTGCACTTGTAAATCATCCTTTATGAAATGGGCAAACAAGTTGAAAGAGTCTTCAGAAAAATTCACTGAAGCTGAATGCAGCCTCAGACAGCAATGCCAGCTGCTACATTGATACAGATGGATTCCTAGAACACTCAGTTAGTGAGGGGAAACCTGTACTAAAAGAGGCCCACCCTCTAGAAGATAACTTTGGTGTTTTAGGGGTCCCCTTCATACATACCCTCTTCCTTCTCATATTTCTAACTAGTTCTAACATCCAGTAATTGTTTGCTTAATTCAATTATTTCTATGATTTTGGCAAAATGGTGATTCTCTAACATTATTTCTTCTACGTTTTACTGAAAGTTTGCTTATTAGCATTGGTATGAACTTAGAATTTCTTATTTTATTTAATGGGTTATAATCCATTACTATCATTATTTTGAAATTATTTTTATGCTCTATTATAATTATTTTGCAATATAATGGATACAAAACATTGCATTAGAATTTTTAATTTTCAATTTTTTTATGGCTTTACAGTTGTCCCAATTTTCTCCCTTTACCTCCCTCCCTGCCAAAAGTCAATCCCTGCATCACTGTTTATGTCCCTGGGTGATCACATATGTTCTTTGTCTAATCCCTTCAACTTCTTTCAACCAATACCACCATCTGACTTCTCCTCTTACAGCTATCACTCTGTCCTTTGTTTCTGTGCCTCTGATTTTTTTTTTTTGCTCATTAGTTTATTTTGTTCCTTAGATTCCAGTTATATGTAAGATCATATGGTATTTGTCTTTCATTGTCTGGCTTATTTTACTTAGCACAATAGATTCCATTTCCATTGATGCTGTCCCAAAAGGTAAGAATTCCTTCTTTTTTACTACTATATAGTAGCACAGCTTTTTAAAATTTTTATCCACTCATCTACTGGTATGCACTTAGGCTGTTTCCAAATCTTGATGATTGTAAACAATGCTGCTATGAACATAGGGGTGAATGTATTCTTTTGAGTTGTGTTTTGGAATTTATCGGATATATTCCCAGAAGTGGAATCACTGGGGCAAAGGCAGATACATTTTTAATTTTGATTGGAAACTCCACACTATTTTTCAGAATGGTTGCACCAGTCTTCATCCTCACCAGTAGAGCACTAGGGATCCCTTACTTCCACATCCTCATCAGAACATGTTGTTTGTAATTGATTAAATAGCCATTTTGGCAGGTGTGAGATGGTATCTTATTGTGGTTTCAATTTGAATGTCTCTGATTGCTAGTGAAGTTGACCATCTTTTCATATGTCTATGGGCCATGTGAATGTCCTCTTTGAAGAAGTATCTATTCAGGTACTTTGCCCATTTTTTAATTGGATTGTTTGTCTTCCTGGTGTTGAGTCATATAAATTCCTTATAGATTTTGGAGATTAAACCCTTATCCAGTGTATCGCTAGCAAATATGTTCTCCCTACAGTGGGCTTCCCTTTCATTTTGATGAAGAGTATAACTTTTTAATTTGATGTAGTTCCATTTGTTTATTTTTTCCTTTGTTTTGCTTGACCTAGGGATAAACCAGCAATAATATTGCTATGCAAGATTATTTTATAATTATAAGAAATTTTACTGCCTAAGTTTTCCTCTAGAATTTTATGGTATCGCGACTTATGTTTAAGTCTTTTATCCATTTTGAATTTCTAGTATATGACATAAGTTGGTGGTCTGGTTTCATTTGTTTTGATCAAGTATTAGTCCAGTTCACCCAACACCATTTACTAAAGAGACTAGCTTTACTCCGTTGTATGCTCTTGGCTCCTGTGTCAAATATTAGTTGAATACGAAGGTATGTTTATAGTTTCAGGCTCTCTTTTCCATTGATTTATGTGTCTCTCTTATGCCAGTACCAGACTTTCTTGGTTAAAGTGGCCTTATAATATAGCTTGATATCAGATATTGTGATCCCTCCAACTTTGTTTTTCTTTCTCAATTTACTAATTCTATTTGGAGTCTGTTTTGGTTCCATACAAATTTTTGGAATATTTGTCCTAAGTCTTTAAAATGTGCCATCAGTATGTTAATAGTAACTACATTGAATCTGTAGATTGCTTTAGGTAGTAATGACATTTTAATGATGTTAATTCTTCTAATCTATGAAGATCGTATATCTTCCACTTATTCAGATCTTCCTCAATTTCTTTTTTTCAGTGTTCTACAGGTTTCTGAGTACAGGTCTTTTACCTCCTTGGTTAAACATATTACTAGGTACCTCATTTTCTTTGTTGTTGTTACAATAGTAAATGGGATTGTTCCATTAGTTTCTCTTTGATAGTTCATTATTGGTGTATATAAATGCCATTGATTTTGAGTATTCCTTTTGTATCCTGCTACTTTGCCAAACTCATTTATAAGGTCTAGTAGTTTTTTTGTGACGCCTATAGGTTTCGTATGACAATATCATGTCATCTGTGAATAATGACTGTTTTACTCCCTCCTTTCCAATTTAGATGCATTTTATTTCTTCTTGTCTGATTACTGTGGTTAGGACTTCTAGTACTGTGTTGAATAAGAGTGGTGAAAGCAGACACCCCTGTCTTATTCCTGACTTCACAGGAAATGATTTTCATTTTTGCCCATTGAGTATGTTGCCGGCAGTAGGCTTTTCCTATATGGCCTTTTTTATGTTGAGGTATGTTCCCACTATTCCCACTTTACTGAGTGTTTTTTTTTTTATCATAAATAAGTGCTAGATTTTATCAAATGCTTTTTCTGCATCTATTGATATGTTCATGTCCTTTTTTTTCTTTTTAAGTGATGTATCACATTTATTAACTTGTGAATATTAATATTGTACCATCCTTGCACTCCCAGAATAAATCCCACTTGATCATGGCATATGATCTTTTTAATGTATTGTTGGATTCAGTTTGATAATATTTCATTGATGAGATATATGCTCATGAGAGATATTAGTCTGTATTTTTCTTTCTTTATTGTGTCTTTACCTTGTTTTGGGGTGAGGATAATGCTGGGCTTGTAAAAAGTACTTGGAAGCCTTTCCTCTTCTTCGATGTTTTGGAATATTTTGAGGAGAGGTGTTACTTCTTTAAATGATTGTTAAAACTTACCTGTGAAGTCATCTGGTCCAGAATTTTGTTTGCTAGGAACGTTTTTACTCCTTTATCTGCTGTTTTATTTTATTGTAGTTCAAGTACAGTTGTCTCCATTTTCAACCAATGACTACACCCATCCCACCACTCCACACTTCCCATCGTCGAACCTACCTGCTTTGGTTTTGTCCAAGTGTCCGTTATACAAGTTCCTTGGTGTACTTTCCTGTATTTTCCCTAAATATCCATTTCTCCCCTCCCTCTGGCTACTGTCACTTTGTTCTTTATTTCAATTTTTCTGGTTATATTTTGCATGTTTGGTTGATTAGGTTCCACTTAAAGGTGAGATCATATGGTACTCATCTTTCACCACCTGGCTTTTTTCACTTAGCATAATGCTCTCCAGTTCCATCTATGATGTCATGAAGGGTAAGAGCTCCTTCTTCCTTTCTGCTGTGCAATATTCCATTGTGTAAATGTACCACAGCTTTTTATTCACTCATTTGCTGATGGGCATTTAGGTTGCTCCCAGCACTTGGCTACTGTAAGTTGTGCTGCTATCAACACTGGATGCAAAGGTTCTTTTAAATTGGTGCCTCAGAATCCTTAGGGTGTAATCCCAGAAGTGATAATGCTGAATCAAAAGGCAGTCCCATATTTAGTTTTCTGCGGAAATTCCATACTGTTTTCCACACCGGCTGCACCAGTTGGTATTCCTACTAACAGTGCAGTAGGGCTCCATTTTCTCCACAACCTCACCAATGCTTGTTCTTTGTTACTTTGTTTATGATGGCCATTCTGATCAGCATCTTTTCATATGTCTCTAGGCCTTCTGTATGTCCTCCTTGGAGAAGTGTCTGTTCAGATCTTTTGCCCATTTTTTATTTGGGTTGTTTGTCTTCCTGGAGTGGACTCATGTGAATTCTTTATATATTTTGGAGATCAGTCATTTGTCCAAGATATCAACTGCAAATATATCTTCCCACAGTTGATTCTCTTTTCATTTTAATGCTGTTTTCTTTAGCCACGCATGCAGAAGCTTTTTATTTTGATAAGATCCCATTTGTTTATTCTTTCCTTTATGTATCTTACCTTAGGAGAAATATCAGTGAAAATACTGCTGTGTGGAATATCTGAGATTTTCCTGCTTTTGTTCTCCTATAGGAATTTTATGGTATCATGGCTTATAGTTAAGTCTTTTATCAATCTTGAATTTATTTTGTGAATGGTGTAAGTTGGTATTCGAGTTTCTTTTTTTTTCACTCCTATGTTTGGTGCATTTTTACATGGTTATATCCTCTGTTTGGATTAATCCCTCTATCATTATGTAATATTCTTCTTTATCTCTTACTATATATAGCATTTGTTTTTAAAGTCTATTTTGCCTGATATTGCTAATTCCCTGGGGATATTTGATTATTCCATCTGTTATTGTGCCTTATCAAAGGGTGAATGTCTGCATCCTAGTCCACATTCTCAACACTAGTAAGAGTGCCTTAGACACTACAGGTCCATTGACTTTATAACTGCTTTATTTTTTTTATTCACCTAGCAATTCCTAAGATCTAAGCTTTACGTTTGAACTCTCAAATGAAAAATAAACGATTGTGGGGAGGGTCACTTTCTAAATTGTTATCTACCAGCTCTCTGCATGTGAAGGGAAAGGAATGTAGACATTTGAGGCCACTTATTTCCAGTCCTTGGATGCAAGGTGGTGGTCCTGTCCTGATTTTACCCCTACAGGTATCTGATCTTGAATTTCTACAGGCAAGTGGCAGGTAATACTGAATCCAAGGAAAAGTTGGGGTAGGAGGTTAGGGCGTGCGAAGAGTGGCATGACTGGAACAGTTCTTGGAAACCCTACCAAAAGCCACATCAGCCACAAACTACACATGCACGCCAGTTCAAAAACCTGCCTTCCTGAGATTTTTCATGATTGTGTTTTTTTCTAAGATGCCATGCTTTCATTTTTACTCCTCCTAGGAGTGATTCTGGAGGAAGAGCATGTTAACTTGACATTGTGGCCCAATATATTTGAAAAATGAAGTTGATGGATGCAGAAAATAAGTCTTAGTAAAGATTTGGGAGTTTTCCCTAAAAACAATGAGAAGCCATTGAAGATTTTAAGATGGGTAATGACTGAATAGATTTTATTTGAGAAGCCTGTTTTGGCTATAATATGGCAACCAGATTGAAGGAAAGCTAGAGTCAATACAGAGTTAGAAGGCGCTTAGTTCTCCAGGTGAAATACAATGGTGGTGTACACTAAGGTGATGGTGGGGATAAGAGAAAAGTGGACACATTCAAGAGATACTTATGAAGTTAAATTGCTGGATCTTAGTGATACACTGAATTTATGGGGAATGTGAAAAATATCAAAGATAACTCTTTAACTGTATGCTTACATAGTAATGGAATATATTTATTTCATTTTAGAGAATGGGGAGTGAAATTAACTGTTTGGGTTTGTAAATTTGTGGTTTGAAATATTCAGAAGCAATGTCTTAAATTAGGCAGATTATATAGGCTAGCAGTTCAGACAGATGAGATAGAGATATGAGGAAATGACTTACACATTTGTAAACAGATACATTAACCTTGAGGGAGAGTTCAGAATGAACTCTGGGGGGTACCTGGAAATGAGCCTTGAAGAATGGCAATATACTTTTTAAAGATTTTATTTTTAGAGAAAGGAAGAAACATCAATGTGAGAAACATCTATCAGTTGCCTTTTGCACGCACTCCACCCAGAGACCAAACCTGCAGCCCAGGCATGTGCCCTGACTACAAAGCAAACTGCTGACCTTTCACTTTGTGGAATGACACCCAACCAAACCACACTGGTCAGGGAAGGAACACCAATGTTTAACGGCTTGGTATTACAGACAGAACTGTGATCTCCAAAATTCTTATGTTGAAGCATTAATCCCCAGTACTCCAGAATGTGACTGCATTGATAGTGCTTTTATAGAGACATTAAGTTAACCAAGCCTGTTCAAGTTGGGTCTAATCCAAGCTGAGAGGAAATTTGGACACAAACACCAGGGATACATGTGCATAGAGGAGAGACCATGTGAGGCTATACAGGTAAGGCAGACATCTGCAAGCCGAGAGAGGCCTCAGAAAAAATCAAACTTGCTGATAGCTTGATTGTAAACTTCAAGTTTCCAGAACTGTGATAAAACAAATTTTTTGAAGTATTCATTCTGTGGTATTTTGTTATGGTAGCCCTACCAAACTAATATACCACATAAAAAAATTATGGGAAAAATTGTATAAAGATGGTAGAAGATAAGCTCTCAGAGATTATGCTGTAGTACCTTGTCACAAAAGCCAAGGCAAGTGTTTCAAGAGGTAGGAAGCAGTCAGTGGTGTTGAACTCTGCAGAGGGCAAAATGAGAACTGAAAAATGTTCTCTCAATTTAGTGACTCAGGTCATTGGTAGTCTTAATAGACTCTTGGTGGAGTGATAGTGCAGAAAGTCAGAATGTTGTGGGTTCATAAGTGAGTAAGAGGTGAAGAGGTGGAAACAGTGATTATAAGACACTGTTTTGAGCTTTGACTGTGACGGGAGAGAATCAGGAATTCAGGGATTTTTTTTAATAGGGAGAGACTTGACCTTGTTTATAAATCAATGGAAATGTTCAAATTTAAAGGAAGAAATTGAGTACATAAGAGGAGTAACTGGTAAAATAATGTTCTTGCAAAGAACATTCTGGCTAGAAGGGGCAGAGCTCAGAGCAGAGGTTGAGAGGTGGGGGTTGACCTTCTTGCTAACATAGGGAAAGTACAGAAGAATGGTTGCTCATTTTCTAGCTGATGATGGTCCAAGGTTTTAAAGCAATCTTTGCTTCCTAAAGTGAAATCTCAGTTTAACTTTGTCTTATAACATTTTCTGAGATTCTGACATTTGGCTGTCTATTTCCAGTTTGGTTGTGAGTTTTCACCTTAATGCCACTGAGTATTTTAGTGAGAGGCTTCTAAGGGCAGTTGCTAGTCAGACACCATCAAAATGACAAGTCTCTTTCCCTATTCTTATAAGTTTTATATTTAAATACTTAAGTCATCTGGAATTTATGATATATGCAGGAAGTCTAACACTTTCTCCAAATTGCCAGCCAGTTGTTCTCATAACATTTCACTATTTAAGTAACTATTAATTGCTTTGCGTGATATAAAAAATAAATGAGAAATCATCTTTCTCAAACACTTTAGTATTTAGGCAAGGGTTAATATACCAATAAGTATAATAGGAAACGTAAATTTTTTTTAAAAAAATTTATTCTATTACAGTTGTCCCATTTTTTCCCTTTGCCCTCTTCTACCCAGACCACTCCCACTCCCAGTTAATTCCCAGACTGTTGTCCATGTCCATGGGTCATACATGCATGTTCTTTGACTACTCCCTTCCCATTGTTTTCACCACTATCCACCTCTCGCCACCCCTTTGGACGCTGTCAGTCTGTTCTATGCCAGAAACCCAATTGCCATTAGTAGTTCCAACACAGAGATTACATTTTTTCTTGATTCTTAAAAAATACCAGATCTGATAGGGGAATTAGGGAGTTGGAGATAGGGGAAGGAGTTTAGAAGAGTAACACAGCCCAGGGAGAGGCACCAACAGGACCAAACACCCAAGTGAGAAACTTCAGGATGTCTTTGGGAAATAAGGTAGATAGGGATGGTAACTAATGCTGGAATGAGTTTATTTATTTTTTTTTAAAGAAATGGGAAGTACAGCTTTTTATTTATTTATTTATCTTTAGAGGGGAAGGAGAGAGGGAGAGAAACATCAATGTATGGTTGCCTTTTGTGCGTCCCCTGCTGGTAGTTAGCCTGCAAGGAACCAGCCTGCAACCCAGGCATGTGCCCTGACTGGGAATCGAACTGCAATCATCTGGTTTGCAGGCCCGCGCTCAATCCACTGAGCTACGCCAGCCAGGGCTTGGAATGAGTTTATACTTCAGTTAGTACAGGGAAAAACACAGAACACACTGGTCCAGAGATAGTTTGGGGCTCAAAAACAGCGGATTCAGGGACTACTTGGAGTTAATTAACAATGTAGTTTATGTTGCTGGAGCAAAAAATTAAACAACTTATGAGCATGTTACAAAGTAACTTCATGAAAAATCAAGAAAACATAATATTTCACATGTGGAAAAATTTCAAAGACTTAAGTTCCTCACTATTTCAATAAGCAGAGATTTTATACTGATGTTTGAGGCACAAACTTCTCTACATAAGCTCTTTAGTGAATTAACTCTTCTAGTGTCCTTTTGGCACTGAATTAGCCTCCTCAGAAGGAAGGGTCAGATGTCATCAAAAATATGTGTGGAAAAAAACATTTCAAACCCCATAAGATAAATAGAACAGACAGCTTCTCTCATTCTTCCTTCCCAGAGAATGACACCACTTTGATGGGAAGAGGGAAGAGATAATAAAAGACACAAAAGACATAGATACAGTAGGGCAGTGTCTTTGACTCTGAAGAGCTCAGCAAGGTAGACAAGCAGGGGGCTGCCACTGAAGCGTGACCCCACACCTAAGGGGAAATGTGCTATGTGTTTTCTGACCTTCTGTGTTGTTCTGCCCAGCTTACCAGGAGACAGTGATTCAGGCCCCAGGGCATCCATCCAGAGAAAAACCCCTGTGGCTGAAGCATGGGGGACAGAGTGTAGCATGAAAAAGAAGTCACTGTCTCCTCAAACAAACTCCCCCCAAAAATCAACTGTGCCCTTGAAAGGGTCAGCTAAGCTCTGTTTGGGAGTGAGTTAGCTGCTCTGATGCTTCTCTCAAATGTTCAGAACCTATTACAGCTATCTCTATGTACCATGCCCTCATAAGCAAGCACATGCGGCTTTTCAGGATCTACAGCTTTTACACAATCAAGTTCCCCCCCCACCCCAATATCCCACCTATTTGGACTTTGGCTACTATTGAAGGCATGGCAACTTACCTGTTCACAAGGTTAGGTTTCACTACAGTGTCCCTTTTTGGATGGAGTCCAATACTGCCTGTAATTGTAGGAGACACTTAAGATGCTAGTCAAGAGATTAAAGTCCTTATAACAACCTATGTGTCAGGGGCTGGTGGTAGAGTAGTAGGCAGAAGCCAGTAAAAATGAAAGAATTTTAGGAGAAAAAAATGAAGGAATCATCGATTTAAGATCTAACTGGTCTTCAACACAAATGCTAGACTGTTGAAGAGTGAAATGTGTCAGTGAGAGTCGAATAGAACAGCATAACCGAGGTACTAGAGGCACACTAACTTCTTTAGAACATCATGGTAGTAGCTCTGAGTCTTCCATTAGCCAGAGTTCCCTGAATCAAGGGCCTGAGGATTCTGAAGAGGCCTTTGTAGCACTCTGGGTGTTTAGGGCCTGGGGGAACAGAAATCAGGCTGGTTGAGGATAGATAACCAAGACTGAGACTTCATGTACAAAAGTATGAAAAGCCACAGCTTAAACTTAAAACTTAAAACAAAGGAAAGAGGAAAAAGGTGGTATATAGAATGCCACCAAACAAAAACAACAAACACAAAGAAGAACCAATGGAGGCACAAAGCTATCAGGAAAAAAAAAAGATAAAATGGCTATAGAAAATCCTTATATATCAATAATTACCCTAAATATAAATCAACTGAACTCACCAATAAGAGGCAGAGAGCAGCACAACGAATTAAAACAAAACCTAACCATATGCTGCCTTTCAGAGGCACACCTCAGCTGCAAAGACAAAGACAGACTCAAAGTGAAAGTGTGCAAAGTTAATTCTCCAAGCAAATAGAATCCACAGAAATGCAGGTGTAGCCATACTTATATCTGACCAAATAGATTTCAAAATAAAAAAAGGTAACAAGGAGACAAAGATGGACATTTTATAATGATTAAGTACACACTGTCAAGAAGACATAAAACTTCTCCATATATATATCTATACTCAATCAGAGAGCACCAAAGTATATAAAGCAACTAGAAACTAATAGAACTAAAGAGAGAAATTGACAAAACCACGATCATAGTTAGTGACCTAAATACCCCATTGACAGCTATAGACAGACCTTCCAAACAGAAAATCAATAAAGAAGTATCAGCAACAAATGACATATTAGACCAACTGGACATAATGGATATTTACAGAGCCTTTCATCCCAGAACACCAAATTATACATTCTTCTCTAGTGCACATGGAATATTCTCAAGAGTAGACTATGTTGGTATACAAAACTAGCCTCAACAAATTTAAGAAGACTGAAATCATACCATGTATATTCTCTGGCCACAATGCTTTGAAATTAAAAATCAACTGTAAAAAGAAATTCAAAAACCCCATAAATATGTGGTGATTAAACAACATGCCACTAAAAAAAATGACTGGGTAACAGAAGAAAAATGGTGAGATCAAATGATATATAGAAATTAAAAAAATGGCAATATGATGTATCAAAACTTCTGGGATATAGTAAAAGCAGTACTAACAGGTAAGTTTATGTCATTACAGGCCTATCTCAAGTAAACAACCTAACATTTTATCTTAAAGAACTAGAAAAAGAACACATAAACAACCCAAAGTCAGCAGAAGAAAGGAAATAATAAAAGAATAGAATTAAGTGGAATAGAGAACAAAAGACTATACAAAAAAAAAACCTAATGCAATAAAGAGCTGTTTCTGTGAACAGACCAATGAAACTAACAAAACTCTAACTAGACTCACTAAAAAAAAAAGAAAAGGCTCAAACAAAATAATAAACAAAAAAGAAGTTAACACAGACCCTACAGAAATGCAAAGGCTCATAAAAGAATACTATGAAAGACTACGTGCCACCAAATTCAATAACCTAGAAGAAATGGGTAAGTTCCTAGAAATATATAACCTTCCTAGACTGAATCATGAAGAAAAGGAAAATCTAAATAGACTGATAAACAGTTAAGAAACTGGAAAAAAAAAGCCATCAAACCCGCCCCCCAAAAGTTCAGGACCAGATGGCTTCACTAGTGAATTCTACCAAATATTCAAAGAATACTTGATACCCATCCTTCTCAAACTCTTCAAAAAAAATTAACAAGAGGCAATATTTCCTAACACATTTTATAAGGCCAACCCTTACAAAAACCCTTATAACCCTGATACCAAAATCTGAAAAGGATAACACACACTCAGACACTACAGACTAGTATCTTTGATAGGTACAGATGCAAAATCCTAAACAAAATATTAGCAAATCAAATACAACAATACATTAAAAAATAATACATTACAATCAAGTGGGAATTATTCCAGGGAAAAGGGATGGTTCAACATATGCATACCAGTCAATGTAATATACCACATTAACAAAACAAAGGATTAAAAATCATGTGATCATATCAATAGATGCAGGAAAACCATCTGATAAGATACAATATCCATTTATAGAAAGAAAATATTTCAACATAGTAAAGACCACATATGACAAACCCTCAGCCAACAGCATGCTCAATGATGGAAAACTGAAAGCTTTTCTTTTAAGATCAGGAACAAGACAAGACTGTCCACTCTCACCACTCTTATTCAACATAGTAATGAAAACCCTCGTAATTAGGCAAGAGAAAGAAATAAAAAGCATCTAAATTTAGAATGAAGTAAAAGTGTCACTTTTGGCAGATGACATGATTCTTTATACAGAAAACCCTAAAGACTCCACCAAAAAACTATTAGAAGGAACAAACAAATACAGTATAGTTGTAAGATACAAAATCAATATACTAAATCCACTGCATTCCTATATACTAACAATGAAACTTCAGGAAAAAATAGAAAAAAATTTCCTTTTGCAACTGTACCAAAAAGAATAAAATACCTAGAAATAAACGTAAAGCATGTAAAGGATCTACATACTGAAAATTACAAAGCATTATTAAAAGAGATTGAAAAAGAATCAACATAGTTAAATATCCATATTATCCAAAGCAATATACAGATTTAATGCAATCCCCATCAAAATCCCAATGCCATTTTTTAAAGAAATAAAACAAAAAATCATCAGATTTGTATGAAACCACAAATAGACCCTGAATAACAAAGCAATCCTGATAAGGAAGAAAAGAAGCCATGGGTGCCACACTCCCTGACTTTACATCATACCACAGAGCTACGATAATCAAAACAGCATGGTATTGGCAGAAAAACAGAAATACAGACCCGTGGAACAGAACTGAGAGCCCAGAAATAAACTCACAAGTATATTGGCAAATAATTTTTGAGAAAGGAGCCCAAAACATACAATGGAGAAAAGAAAGCCTCTTGGATAAATGATACTGGGAAAGTAGAAAGCCACAGGCAAAAGAATGAAACTAGATTACTGTTTTTTCCCATATATACAAATTAACTCAAAATGGATAAAAGACCTAAATATAAGGCCTGAAACAGTATATTACACAGAAGAAAACTTATGGACCTTGGCTTTAGAGAAGATTTTATAAATTTGACCCCAAAGGCAAGGGAAATAAAGGCAAAAAAAAATCAATTGGACCATATCAAACTAAATAATGTCTGCAGAGCAATAGAAACCAAACACAAAACAAAAAAGTAACCAACTGAATGGGAGAAGACATTTGCAAACAATAGCTCTGACAAGGGGTTGATATCCACAATACGTGAAGAACTCATACAAGTCAATACCAAACAAACAATCCAGTTAAAAAATGGGCAGAGGCTATGAACAGACACCTCTCCCAGGAAGACATACAAATGGCCAACAGATACATGAAAAGACACTCAACTTCACCATTAGGGAAATGCAAATCAAAACTACAATGAGATACCACCTCATTCCTGTTCAAATGACTGTTATCAACAAGAAAGGTAATAACAAGTATTGGAGAGGTTGTGGAGAAAAAGGAACCCTCATTCACTGCTGGTGGGAATGTCACTGGTGCAGTCACTACGAAAAGCAGGATGGAGGTTCCTCAAAAAATTAAGAATAGAGTTACCATATGACTCAACAACCCCTCTTCTGGGTATCTACCCCCAAAATTTGAAAACATTTATTCATGAAGACAGATACACCCCTATATTCATTGCAGCATCATACATGGTGGTCAAGACATGGAAAACAACCCAAATGTCTTTTGGTAGATGATTGTATAAAGATGTGGCACACATACCAAATAGGATACTACTCAGATACATAAGAAAAGATGCAATACCACAATTTGTGACAACACGAATGGATTTTTAAAAAACCATTACATATTAATTTTGGGTGTACAGCTTAGTGGTTAGACAACTGTATAGTCTACATAGTGTTCCCCTTGGTATTTCCAGTACCCCAATAGGCACCATGTATAGTTATCACAATACTGTTGGGATCTTGAGAATACTGTGCTAAGCAAAATAAGTCAGACAAATAAAGAACCATATGATTTCACTCATATGTGATATAAAAACTGAATGTGACAAATAAACAAACAAGAAAAAAAAAACACAGACAACAGTGTGGTAGTTACCAAAGAGAATGGGGGTGAGGGGTAGTAAATAAAAGGGGTCAAATATATAGTGATAGAGAAGATTTTGCTTTGGGCGATGGACACAGAATATGATATACAGATGATATATTATAGAACTATACACTTGAAACCTATATAAAATCTTACTAATGTTACCCCAATAAATTCAATAAAAAATCAATAGTGACAAAAAAGCTATAGTATATGGTATCTACCCCATGACTCCTACTCTGGTGGTCTCAGCCCCTTGCCCTCCCAATTCAGATATTCTGTGTCAGCTTTTGGCATTTCCACAATTCCCTTTTCTTGAAGCTGAACTAAATTTGGAGGGAGGGAGAAAGGAGATCTTCTTCTTCTGATGTCACATTTGAAGGGTCTCTAGGCCAATATATATTCTTAATGTGTATTCTTAATTTATTAATTTTTTTAATCCTCATCCAAGGATATTGTTTTCATTGCTTTGAGAGATGGGGGGATAGAGGAACATCAATGCGAGAAAGAAAAATATTGATTGGTTGCCTTTGGCACGCACCCCAACCAGGGATCAATCCCAAATCCTAGGTATGTGCTCTGACCAGGGATTGAACCCGAAACCTTTTCTGTTTAAAGGACAACGCTCCAACCAACTGAGCTACACTGGCCAGGGCCAATGTGTATTCTTTTAGGAGAGTGAAAAGAAGGTCAGGAGAGCCTCTACTTGTCTGGATCAGGAATTTCATTTCTCAGCTTCTGCCCCTCAATCCAATCTTTCCAAGTCATGAACTGGCTGAGGGCGTTTCCTTCTCCCAGTGTAAGCCTGCTCTGTTATCTTTTATTTCTTCGTAATTCATATGGCCTTTCCCTCAGTAAAGAAATCAGTCTGATGGAGTAAAAGAAAACTAGATTAGGGGAAAGAAAGCAATAAAACCATTAAAGATAGAAAATTTATTATAATTCAAACAGCTATGCAAACTGGGGCCCAGAGAGGGTGACAAAGAACTTTCCCAACTAAGTTGTGCATGCCTGTATTACAGGTACCAAATCAGAGTAACACATCCAGGAGAACAAATTAGAATTCAGATAAAGGAGTAACTCAGAGGTTCACCAGATCCCACTTCCTTTTTGAAATACTCTATCAGTAGTTCTGGCAAAAATCTTAACTGGTTGCTGAAGCCTGGATCTGACGCTAGGCCAACGACTGTTAAGGTACCAGCTCTCCTGAGGAAGAAGACAAGTACTGTGAATGAAGGATGGCAGACTTGTTTCTAGGAAAGTAATATCTGATATAGATAGTTAAGGAAGCTGTATTTCATCACTTTAAGATGGACTTTACTGAAACTACTAGTTATCTAGTTTAGTAATTGTTCAAATAACCACTTTAGAAGTAGTATGCCTTTAATTCCCTTTCACCATATCATAAATCCTTCAGATGCTGTTAGTACTTACTACTGCTATTGTTGATATGCTGGAACATTTTTGACACTGTTTGAACTATGCATAGATACAAAATTTAATTTCTCTGCTAAGTTTTTAGTGATTTAAATACCTTGAAAACCACCACTGAGTGAACTAATTTCAATAAGTAAAAGGAGTTTCTATACAACACTTATGTGTCAATTATGCTTCTTCTAGTGATTTTGGACTGAGTGTAATTCTAACTTACACAGCAAAGATTAGTATAAGAAAATACTAATCTAGCAAAACTAGATTATATCCTAATGGTCAAAATGAATTTCTCAGTGCTCCTTAGGGATACACTGAAAAGGTCAAAAAATAAAGTAGTTTACTTGTTTATTTTAGTAAACTGAGTGAAGTTGCCAGTATTAGACCTAGGTCTATATAGGTCTGAAGGCACTCTAGAGAAGTGATGTGAAAAGATTCAATGTTACCAAAGGGCGATTGTTCAAATGATACCTTCATGTATCTTTTAGTCTAGCTGTTGGCACCCAGAAAGGCTTGGATGTATTTATTTCCTTCCATATATATACAAGTTAGAAAGTGCTTTGTAGAATTTCTCTCATTAAAGACAGAAGAATGAAAAGTGTGGCAGAGGAGAATTTGGTCTTGGATTAAATAGTGATACCTGAAAATATAAGACTTTTTCACTTCTGAAGTGGGAGGGGACACTACCAGAGTAACAAAAGGATACATGTAAGTTGGGATGCCTCTTGCAGCCAAGTATTTCCGTATAAGTCGCTCAGTACCATACCAGTTAAAATCCTTTGTGGCATGTCCAATGCGTGGAAAATGGACACTTGCTATTGAAAAGAAGAGAAGATTACAATGTCTTCCTTCATCAACAAGTGACAGATGGGTGTAATATATTCATAGGAGAAAATAATTGTTAGCCTTATTCATTTTGTGGTTTCCAATGAACCAAATGTATATAATCATGGAGTGTCCCACTCAAAGCATACAATTATGTCAAAAAATACTCTGGGGAGGAATTGTAATACAGAAAAATAATTCTATTGAACACAAGGACCCACGAGACTGGAAATAAGTAGGTACAATGGAAACAGAACACGATCAGTGGTTGAAATGTAATTAAAATAAACAAAGACTCTTTAAAAAGTCAATTAGTTCAACAAACTCTGAGATACACCAGGTTTGGAAACAATACCAAACTATAGTTTTTGACAAAGAACTGTCTCCTAAAGTAGACTGTGACTCTCCAAGACAGGACATGATAGACAGTATTTTCCAACTATTTATGACCAGTTCATCACTGGTACTCAGCTTCCTAATCTGTAAAATCATGATATAAATACCCCAGTGGTATGGAAAGGAAAAAGGGCTTTACAAACACAAAATGACAAGTTGGTTACTTCTGTTGCCTTTCATATTGGGACTTACTTTTACCAGATAGATTGAATAGGTTCTTGATTCTCACTACCCCTTAAAAATCCCACCACATGCTTGAAAAAAAAATCTGTCTACTCCTCAGCACAAATTGAAGAGCTTACCTTTCTTTTTCTTTGCTGCTAAAAATATCTTCTTCAGACCCTCTTCTAGGGCTGCCACCTTGATGCCAGACAGGATATTGGAGCGATCACGGTGCTGAGCCACAACCAAGGCCAACTAGGAGAAACCATCATTAATGGCTGACATGGTATGAGATGGTTTCACAGCTAACTAAGTGATTTGCCCTTGGAGAGGGTGTGAGCAGTCTCCAAATAGGTTTAGCCCTTTATGGATCATTCAGGCTTTGGCTCTTCCTCTTTCAAATGCTCTGCCTGAACAGCCATGCACTACCAAATCTATAATTTCACATCCCATCATAACTGTTGTATCCTATTTTGTGGCAACTTTATATAAGCTTTTCTTACTCTTGTCAAGGCATGTTAAAACCTGAGTCCAGGACATGCTGGCAATGCTTTCCAAGATAAAGAAGGAATTTTTGAGCCTCTTAGGAGCAGAAAAGCCTTTTGAGGTTCTTGTACTCCAGTCCACTAGCTCATGCTCAAGTAAGCTCTGCAACCACTGGGATAAGCAATCATTCTATCTCTGTTCAAAATGCCAAGTATTTCCCACCCTCCTAACCTAAGTGGAGTACAGCTGGAGAAAAGGTCAAGGGAGCGTCTGGGGCTGACATCACTAGTCACACCATAGTCTTGGTGTTCTACTCACTGTAAAGTTTTCTTGAGTCACTGGATTCTGAGCTGCTTATGCATAACCACTGTCTCATTATCATTTTTTAGCATTTTTGAAATGAATAAATGACTGACTGAAAAAGCAGATACCACTTTGTTGTTAGATGTGCAGTCCACTAACCTCAAGAACACATGCCTCTCAGCCTAGTTTCTAAATGTCTTTTCTAAGTCAGTAAAGTTTGGCTTGAAATTTAAATATGAATTCAGGCCCTAAAGAAAGTAAGTAGGTGTGGGAAGCAAAACATCTTACAAGAATTCCAAATGGCAGGCAAGTGGAAGATACTTAAGATGCAAAAGAACTTTAATGTGGGCAGAGGAAATGTGGATTGGTTCTTCTTGGCTAGAAAATAAGATCTTTTATAGAACTTTTGATATAACAAATGATGAAACATGACTAAAGAGTTTTTAGTCATGTTTTCTTATTTGTTCAGTAAATGTTTATTAAGTATTCCTATCAGCCATACTTCATAAGGTGCTGAGGATAAAAAGACCAAAATTAAACTGTGCAATTAGGAGGGGCCTGCCCTCTAGGTAAGTGGAAGGTACAAAGAAGTAGGGGACAGTGCTCCAGAAGCTGTGATAAACAGAAGCATGGGGGGCGAGAGAGGGCAGTGGAAGGCAAGGCTCCACCTGTTTATTATGGGCTGAATTATGTCCCCCAAATTTCATGTGTCAAAGCTCTAACCCCTTGGTATTTCAGAAAATGATTATATCTGGAGATAAGACCTTTAAAAAGGCAATTAAATTAAAAAGGCCTTTAGGGTGGGGCTTAATTCAATCTGACTGGTGTCCTCATAGAAAGAAGAAATTTGGACACAGAGGAAAGAACATGTGAGAACACAGCATGAAGCCAAATACCTGCAAGCCAAGGAGAGAGGTTTCAGAGGAAACCAACCTTGGCAGCACCTTAACCTTGGACTTGTGGTCTCCAGAACCATGAGAAAGTACATTTCAGTCTTTTAAGTCACCCAGTCTGTGGCATTTTTTTCTTTTTAAATTTATTTATTTTAATTGTTGTTCAAGTATAGTTTCCTGTCTTTTACTACCATCCCAGCCCACCTCCCCATTGCCCCCCACCTCCTTCCTATTTTCACCCCCCTTAGTTTTTGTCCATGTGTCCTTTATACTTATTCCTGTAAACCCTTCCCCTTTTCCCCTGAAATTCCCTCCCACCTCCCCTCTGGTTACTGTGGTATTTTATGACAGTCTTAGCAAAATGATATACAGCCAGAGAGGCCAATGCAACTAGGAACAGTTTCAAGAGGAGGTGATAGGAGCCACATTTTAGCTTGTGGTTTTCTCACTTACCAAATCTTGCCCTTTGCTTCTTGACTCTTTATCATCAATAGGAAATAAAAGGACACTTCCCAAACTCAAGTCTGAGGTAAAATAAAAAGGGGCAACAGGAAGAACATTAAGTTCACTAAAGACTGAGTCCAGTCAGGTTTCAAACCTGCCTTTTCTCACTCTCCTGAACTCACTGTGAGTAGTTTATCATTTACATTTATTGACCACCCTACAATTCTAGGCATTGTGCTCTAACCCTGGGGATTCAAAGATGAATATGACAACATTCTCTGTAAGTGTCCCAACTTCTGTGTCTTTAAGGAGCTAAGTCCTCAGAGTAGCTTCCTGCTCTCAATTCAGTATCACCCAAGCCATTTGTAAGCGGAATCATTTTTGCCTGATATTTATATTTACCATTGTCATGAAGGTAAGGCTTACTTCCCAAAAGAGATCAATTTTGACAAAAATATGCGTCCAGAGCCTGGCACAGTACTTTACACACAGCAAATACTACTTTTTGAATAGAAATTACTTGGCTAAGGTAAATTAACAGATTTCTCTCCTGCCTCATGTACAAGGTTTAATAATATAAAAATGTTACCCTTTATTCAGAAATACAAATGGAATCACTAAGGATTGAAAGAAAAATGTCTGTTAAATCTGTTTAAATGTTATCTGGTAAGTTTGAGCTTTCAAGGTAAAGTCTACAATTGGAATACACCTAAACAAATTGGCAATTCACTTTTTCTTGATTGTCTATAGGAAAATAAAAGCAAGGAGATGAGAGTGTTACCTTTTAAAACTCTCTGCAAGCAACTAAATGGTGCATTTTTTTAAATAAGTAAGATTCAGAACAAGTCACCTGTTTCTTGGGCAAGGACTAATACATACATTTGGCTGCAGAGGGCCTGACATATTCTGGAACTCACATTTACCATTAGGTTGTAAAGGTATTCTCACATGTTTTTTTCCCTACTCTGTGACCAGAATGTTGACACGAGGAATATTGTTAGAAGAACTTTAAGTTTTTATTTTTTTACTCCCATCCTCCTACCTGCGACTAACCCTTTGGCAACCATCAGCTTATTCTCTGTGTCTATGGGTATATCTATTTTGTTTTTGTTTATTCACTTGTTTTGTATTCTTCTTAGATTCCACATATGAGTGAAATCATAGAGTACCAGTATTAGCCTTTCTCTGACTTATTTCAT
Source organism: Sturnira hondurensis (assembly GCF_014824575.4). Taxonomy (NCBI): domain Eukaryota; kingdom Metazoa; phylum Chordata; class Mammalia; order Chiroptera; family Phyllostomidae; genus Sturnira; species Sturnira hondurensis. The sequence goes on along the minus strand of NW_028086106.1, from coordinate 225,118 downwards.
TTAGCATAATACCCTTTGGTCCATCCATGTTGTCATAAATGGCAAAACTTCATTCTTTTTTATTGCTGAATAATACGTATACATGTACCACATCTCTATCCATTCATCTACTGATAGACATTTGGGTTGCTTCCATAACTTGGCTATTGCTAATAATTCTTCAATAAACATAGGAATGCATATCTCTCTTTGAATTAGTGTTTTTCTTTTCTTTGATAAATGCCCAGAAATGGAATTGCTGGATCATGTGGCAGCTCTATTTTTACTTTTTGAGGACTTTCCATACTGTTCTCCACAGTTACTACACTAATTTACAATTCCACCAACAGTGAATGAGAGTCCCCACTTCTCTACATCTTCACCGCCACTTGTTATTTATTTATTTACTGGTGCTAGCTATTCTGACAGGTGTGAAGTGGCATCTTATTGTGGTTTAATTTACATTTCCCTGATGATTAGTGATGGTCAGCATCTATTCATGTCTGCTGGCCACCAGTATGTCCTCTTTGGAAAAAATGTCTATTCAGGGCCTCTGCCTATTTATTAGTTGTACTGCCTAGATTTTTTTGATGTTAAGTTGTGCAAGTTCCTTATGCATTTTGAATATTAACCCTATATCTGATGTATCATTTGCTAAAATTTTCTTCTATTCAGTTAGTTGTCTTTTTGTTTAAATTATTTCCTTCTTTTGTGCAAGAACTTTTTAGTTTGCTATAATTCCATTTATTTTTCCTTTTGTTTCCCTTGCCAAGAAGATATATGCAGAAAGATACTGCTAAGAGCAATATCAAAGAGTTTATTGCCTATGTTTTCTTCTAGAATTTTTATGTTTTCAAGTCTTACAATTGATTACATTTACATCTTTAATCAATTTTGCGTTTATTTTTGTATGTGGTATAAGAAAGTGATCCAATTTCATTCTTTTGCATGTATTTTTCCAGTTTCCCCAACACCACTTATTCAAGAGATTCTACAAACTTATCCATTAAGGATTATCTAATCTCTTATAATCTTATGTATTTCTGTAGGTTCAGTTATAATTTCTCCTCCTTCATTTCAGACTTGAGTTTTCTTTATTTCTTAGTCTCACTACAGGTTTGTCAATTTTATTTATCTTTCTGAAAAAATATTTATCTTAGTTTTGTTGAATTTTTTCTCTTGTTTTTCTGGTCTCTAATTTCCTTCCATTTTAATGTTTGCTATTTTTTTCCTTCTGCTAATTTTGGCCTTAACTTTGTTTTTCTTTTCTAGGTCCTTGAGGTATATGTAACATTATGTTGACTATTTTGCAATCTTTCTAATTTTTTAATGTATTCACTTATCACTATAAACTTCCCTGTCAGAACTGCTCTGGCAGCATCCCACAGGTTTTGGTATGCTGTGTTTCACTTTTTTGAGATATTCTTTGGTTTTCCGTTTGATTTCTTCTTTGACTCCACTGGTTTTCAGGATTGCGCTGTTTAATTACCACATAATTTTCCAGTTTTCCTCATGTTGTTGATGCCTACCTTCATACCATTGCAGTCAGAAAAGGTAGTAATATGATTTCAGTTTTATTCTGTTAAGACTTATTTTGTGTCCTCTCATATGATCTATCCTGGAAAATGTTCCATGTGCACTAGAGAATATTCTGCTGCTGTTGGAGGAAATGTCCAATAGATGTCTGTTTGATCTATTTGGTCTAATGTTTGGTTCAAACCCATTACCTCCTTGCTGATTTTTTTTTTTGTCTGAATGCTCTATCCACGGCTAAAGTGGGATACTGAAGTCCCCTACTATCATTGAATTGTTGTCTATTTCTCCCTTCATATCTGTTAACATTTGCTCAACATACTTAGGTGTGCCAATGTTGGATACTTATATATTTATGACTGTTATATTTTCTTGATGAATTGATCCCTTTATCATTATATTATGACCCTCCTCATCTCTTATTACCACTTTTGGCTTAAAGTTTATTTTGTCTGATATAAGTATAGCTAACTCCTCTTTCTTTTGGTTTCCACTTACATGGAATCTTTTTCTATCCCTTCACTTCAAGTTTGTGTGTTTTTAAGGTTCAAGTGAGTCTCCTGTAGGAAGCATATAGTTGGGTCTTGTTTTGTTTTTTTAATCCATCTTTCCACTCTGTGCCTTTTGATTAATAAATTCAATCTATTTACATTTAAACTAATTACTAGTATGTAAAAAGAACTTACTAATGCCATCTTATTAATTGCGTTCTAGTTATTTTCTATTTCCATTATTTCTTCTTTTCCCTTTGTTTCTACCCACCTTTCTAAATTGGTTAGTGTCTATGGTGATATGCTGTCATTCCCCTTTCTTTGTCTTTTCTGGATCTGCTCTAAGTTTCTGTTTTGTGGTTACAATGGGATTTCTACATAAAAGTTCTTACACACAGAACAGTGCATTTTAGGCTACTAGGACATGCATTCTGTCCTATCTTCATCATGTCTCCCTCGTGGTTTCAAACAAGAATCTAAACACAGTCCTCAAAAGTCTACCCTCTGGCTCTGACCACTCCTGGACTCTGTTTCTCCAACTGCCCAATCAATATCTAGATCTGGGCTAATTATTTCAACACATGTTAAAAACCTTCTTCCATTAATCTGTTTAAGTACAAAGAGTATTCTATTCATTTTAAGTCTTTAATCACTTTCCACCCTAATGAACAGAAGAATTAGGAAAAACCAATTTCTGAAAAATATGAAAAAACCCTTCTCTATCAGACAAGGTCCTTTAGCTTAAGGTTCCTGTGAAATAACTGCAATAATAATTTTACTCCTTTTGCCACTTTGTGATTTCTGCTCATAAAGAGAAGGTGTACTTAGCCCTGGCTGGTGTAGCTCAGTGGATTGAGCACGGGCCTGTGAAGCAAAGTGTCACTGGTTCGATTCTCAGTCAGGGAACATGCCTGGGTTGCGGGCCAGGTCCCCAGTAGGGGACACATGAGAGGCAACCACCCATTGATGTTTCCCTCCCACTCTTTCTTCTTCCCTTCCCCTCTCTCTAAAAATAAATAAATAAAATATTTTTAAAAAGGAAGGTGTACTTACCCCTTCTCTACACCAAAGGAGAATACTGTTCAGACTTCCAAGTCCCCCAGCACCAAACAGCCTTATCGCAACCTGTGCTAACTGTATATATAACTTCCTTCCCTCAGCACCCAGCTCTTGTTAACATATTAATGATGTGTCTAATTTCTCCCTCACAGGCTCTCACATTTTCATGAGCGATTCCCTTAAGAAGATGGGGTAAGTTGGGTAAGTAATGAAATGCTAAACTTTAACATGCATGCAGAGATCAACATTCAAAATACTCGCACATTCATCATCTTCACTATAGTTCCATGAGGTAGGTAGGTGGAATAAATATTATTAATTACAAATGAGAAAACAGGCACAGGGAGGATAAAGGACTGCCTCAAAGTCACATTATAATGAGCTCATTGGTGACAGAATTCAGACCCCAGCCAGCCATCTGACTCTTTACTACTGCTTTTTAAAGCCACATGACACCTATCCTAAATGTCCTCTCTTACTCCGTCCCTAACCCTTCTTTCTTCTGTGCTCCTTACCTTTCATTTTCCCAGCCAGCTCATATATTTTTCTTGGCTCAGTGGATCGTTTTTCCAGAGCTGTGAATAAGCCACCTCTGCCCCAGTGGCCAGAGTCATCTGATAGAAGAGAAAATTTCTTCTATAGGAGGCAAAGTCCAGTCCACAATTTAAAAAACAAACAAACAAAAACGAAAGGTACACCAAACAGACTTATAGAAGAAAGTCTTTTCCTCCCTTTGAAAATCAATCTAATCTCCTAGGCATGTATCATAGGTTGCACCTCTCAAATATGTTTAGGTTTTCTGTAATATACCTGGCCATCACAACAGGAAAGCACTGAAAAAATTAGTGTACTGAAAGGGCAGTATCTCTGTGGTACTTCTGTAATTCCTGGAAGATGACTTAGGAATGATGGAGAGTAAATACAATACAACAAAGAGCACTGAAGCACTGGTACTACAACAACACATGACTTTCATGTCACAGGTAAGGAAGAGGAAAGGTTAAATGACTTATTCAAGCTGGTGCTAACACAGCCAGTTAGTACCTTGCATTTAGAGTTACTCATTCATACTACTGAAATTAGCATGTATTATGTGTCAGGTGTTGTTCTAGCACTAGGGTTTTATAGCAGTGGACAACAGAAAACCCTTCTCCCATGAAGCTTATTTTCTAGTGCCATGAAACAGTCAAATAAGCAAACGCATATGTAATAAGTCAGATGATAGTATGTGTCATCAAGTAAAATAAGGTAGAAAAGGGGACAGAGAAAAATGGAGGGATGAGGATGGGGTCTGTTCTACACAAGGCAATCAGGGGAGATCTCTCTGAAACACAGACATTTAAACAATGCTTGATAGGTTCCAGACAGAGGAAATAAAAAATAAAAAGTGCAAAGATCATTAAGGGCAATAAATGCTTAGAATTTTGCTTCTTCTGAAAGAATACATTTGTCTTCTACATGTTGCCTCCTTTTACCCTCTCAAAAACCTTGTGAGAAGAATAATGTAGATATTAGCCCATTATGCGAATAAGGAAGCTGAGGCCCAGGGAGGCTGGGTTTCTCAAGGAGGTAAACAAGAGATAAGAGTCAAATCCAAGTCTCTTAATTCTAAAATTCACATTTTTTGTGACCACACAAGACTGCACTGGGCCCATCAATCACCACTAGGTCAGGACTCTGCTTCATCCTCCCCAGCGCTTGGCATCATAAAGATTGAGGACCCCATCCTGGACCCATATCACTTCTCATACCTACGCACTGCACGATCACAGCATCCTCCACTCCAGCCTGTGGGTGGGTGACATCACCAATGACATACTTGATAGAGGTCGAATCTGAATCTACATAATCTAGTTGAGCTGAGCTCTCATCTTCCCCATCCTCTAGGTCTTCTGATTCACTCTCCTCTGAAGGCAGGCAGAAGGACTGGTAATTGTTGGACTCCCACCAGGCCATTCTTCAACCAGCCAGAGAGAAAAGGAAATTAACTGGGCACATCACAATTTCTCTTGGAGTACAGTTTGTATTACAAACAGTAAGTGCCAAGTGGAAATGCAATTAGAAACTCAACCCAACTGAGTTTTCTGCCTATTTATAAATAAACAAGAAGGCTTACCCAATTAGCCTAATGCTTCCTGACTATACTTCAATAACGAGCAGGCACCAGATATTCCTGTTTTTAAGAATATAACTAAAAGAGACTGAGTAAACTACTTTTTGTTAGCTACAGTAAAATCTTAAATTTTCTTCCCTCATCTGAACACATCTCTGTCTTAGGCACTCAAGACTTTTCACTTAAGTAAACTGTTTAGGTTAAAATTTAGTCTTCAAAAAAATATTCTATTACCAATAGCAGCTACCAGCTTTATAGAAATTTTCTGCAATTTAAGGATTTGAGAAATGCCTACAAAAGTAAAGTATTTAAGGTACTCTGAGTATGCTTTTATATGTTAGAAATGTCTTCAATACATGGGCCATGTGCTAATAATTAATGATGACTTAAGTAGGCGACAGGATCTAAATCAGTCCCTTTTTACCCATCTGATTAGGAGAAAATAATTGCAAATATCCCCTTAGAGGTATATAATAGACAACTTTTTATTACCAAAAAGGTTTTGCACATTGATGAAGCAGTATTGTATCTATTCAGGAAATGGACATCTACAAAAGCAACCAAAAGTAGGTTCCTCAGGAGACCAAAACTGAAAATCACTATTTCCATGTTTCAATAATCAAGATACAAAATACAATAAAAATATTTTACATTAAAAACAATTTTCCCTGCAATTTTAAAGTGATGTTCAAGCCCTGGCTCAGCGGCTCAGCAGCTCAGCTGGTAGAGCATCGTCCTGACATGCCGAGAATGTGGCATACCCCAGTCAGAGCACATATAAGAATCAACCAACGCATGCATAAATAAGTGGAAAACAAATTGATGTTTTTCTTCTCTCTCCCTCTAAAATCAATCAATAATTTTTTTTAAAAACGTAATGTTCAATTGTGGACTCACTATACAGTAGTGATTCCTTTACCAATTGTGACTCTCAGCTTTATTAAATAATACAGACAAATAGTACACACATACTTTTTCTTACGTTCCACTTTTTCTTTTATCCTCTTCTTCTCCTCTATTAGTCTCTTTCTCTTAGCTGTTGCTACTTGTCTTTTCTGTCTTCTCTTCTCCATCTCTTCTACACTTGGCATCTGCTTCCTCTTGGTAGACCTTTCCACAAGGCCTGGGATGAGAACCTGTAGGAAGAACAAGATCCATAAGCAAGAAGTCTGGGGGCTGCCTGTTCCTTCATAAGCTTCACTCATCCCTAGAAGACACTCTGTATGGTGGCAACATGCTTAAAATTTCTCAAAACACCACATCTCCATGCCACCTGGTGTGGTAGGAAGACACTTCAATTTATACTTCTATCACATATCTCCGCACAGGCATGGCAACCAGGACATGGTGCCCTAAACTCAACCAAAGCACTGGCATGGTTGGTACAAGCAGTATATCATTTTGGTTAATTTCATTAGGAATAAAGAACTTCAGAAAAGTAATTTTTAAAAAATTAAAAGCTTACCTTGCAGGATGTCATTTTAGGTTTAACCATTTTTAATGGGAATCTTTCTACAATGTATCATATTTCTTTCTTAAACAGATCATTTCAACATCATGATTATCTTTTTTTTTAAGATTTTATTTATTTATTTATCTTTAGAGGAAAGGAGAGAAGGAGAGAAATATCAATGTACGGTTGCCTCTCATGAGTCCCCTGCTGGGAACTGGCCTACAACCCAGGCATGTGCCCTGACTGGAAATTGAACCGTGATCATGTGGTTCACAGGCCCGCGCTCAATCCACTGAGCTACACCAGCCAGGGCATGATTATCTTAATGATAGCTAGTATTCAATGACCACACATATGGGGTCATGATTATTAAGAGCAGGGTATGTATTTTGCTGTAATAAAGTGGTCTCCCCAGGGGGGCTGAGATGGACAGGGATGCTTTTACCTGCATTAAATGGCAAAATATATTCTTCTGGCTAATGTTTTTTATGCCAACTTTCTACATAGTTTTTATACTACAGTATAGTGAGTTACACTTATATTCTTTTTAGTGATTATATGTATTATTTTATTGCTACATTAGAAATTAAAATAAACTGTGAGAAGCTGCAAAAGCAAGTCACTTCATGAAGATTATGAAGTAATGACAAATGACTTATCCACAGAGGGTACAAGAACTACATACACAAAGGCCATCAACAGTGAAACTGTTGACAGCATCTACCAGTGTAATTTATGCACAAATGGAAAGCTTGTGTAAGGGAAAATGGAAAATGTATGTAAGGGAACATTGGCCACCCCTGATCTGTCAGCCAGGGAGTATGGATGAGAAGACAACAGAAAAGGCCTAAAATCCCTACAACACACAGGTTTACAAAAAACAAGCTCAAACCCATATTTGTTCTTGGGAGAAGATCCTCATTTTATGATGTTTAAACATGCTCTTTCTCCTGCTGGATAGTTTCCTTTGAGGGGAGAATACTTTTTCCTTCAGTATGAGTTTTACTCAGTTTTGATTTGTCGGACTACACCTCAAACAAGTCTGGCTCATCATTCATCTTGACTACAGAAAGACTGAAGGCTTGAAGGCTGGAGAAAGGCATATAGCTGGAGGAAGACCACTCCACACACTAGCTGAGGTAATTATACTTATATTTCAACAAATACTTGCAAGTTCTTTCTTAATAAATCACAACTGGCATCATTTTTTATTCTCTTGGAATGAGAATTTGGAAAAATTTATTATTTTACATAAATTAATAGTTCTTACATGGCCTTTATTTCGGAGTAACCGGCCCTCTTGACTAGTTTTCTCCAAAACGGTTTTCTGAAGATTCACCAGTTGCTCAAATGATTTTCTGTCTTCTTTACTGGGTTCCCTAGAATAGTCTTTCCCTTCGAATAAGTACATATGATTTCCTAAGAACATAAAACACATAAAAAAGAAATGTTAGACACTAAAGAAAAATGGATTCATTCTATTCAAAGCAATAACTAGCGTGAACAAAAGAATAGCCTGGCCCTCACTGGGTGGCTCAGTTGGTTGAAGCGTCATCCCAGGTACCAAGGAGTTGCAGGTTCAATCCCCAGTCAGGGCACATATCTAGGTTGCTGGTTCATTTCCAGTTGGGGTGTGTATGGGAGGCAATGAATCAATCAATGTTTCTCCCTCACACTGATGTTCCCCTCTCTCTCTATTCTCCCCCCACCCTTCTTTCCTCTTTCCCTTTCCTTCTCTCTAAAATTAATAAACATGTCCTTGGGTAAGAATTACAAAAAAGAACAGCCTGTCTTCTAAATGGGCTAAGACTAGATTATGATGAAGGTATTGCATTTCCAATGCCACTGGCACTGACAGGTTTAGGATCCGTATGTAGGTCTCACATATTTGCTTTTCATAGGACAGGGTATGGCTAAAACCCTTTTTGTCATCTCCAGATGGTCTGTGATACCTCCATCCTGTTGAGTCTTAAATCACTCATCACTCATCATGCCACACTATTCCTCAGCATAAATCTCCTGACATTAAGGTAACCAAGAACATATTCTGAACACACATTTAATACTCAACTCTTTCCCCCTTTTCTATAATAAAAAATAGCAAATTGATGAGATAAATGAAGAATCATAAATATAATCCCTTAGAGATTTACAATAATTTTTCTAGATCTCATAAAGCATTTTCATGAGCCTCACCACAATCCTGGTATAACCAATCCCACTTAAGAAAGGGAAAACTGAGCCCTGGCTGGCATAGCTCAGTGGATTGAGCACAAGCCTGCGAACCAGAGTATCGTGGTTAGATTCCCAGTCAGGGTACATGCCTGGTTGCAGGCCAGTTCCCAGCAGGAGACGCACGAGAGGCAACCATACATTGATATGTTTCTCCCTCTCTCCTTCCCTTCTCCTCTAAATATAAATAAATAAAATCTTTTTTAAAAAAGCTTTAAACAAAAAAAAAAAGAAAAGGAAAACTCAGACGGGGATTAAGGGACTCCCCAATTCTTATTGCTAATACATAAAGAAGGCAGAATTTTCTGACTCTAAGACCTGTATGCTCATTTCAGTATATTATTGTCTATAAGAGGTGGAAGAGATAATAGCCCAGCAAATAAAAACTATAGTAATAACAGTAACAAGAGTGTCATCTTGAATAGCACTGTATTGCTATCAGAGCAGTTTCACATCATTATCACATTTGATTTCTGCAACTGTATAAAAGAAAGAAGCAGACATTAACAGCAGCAAGGTTCAAAGAGGGTTGGGTGACAGGCCAAGGTCATGAATCATTGATAAAAGAAACTCATGACAAAACTAAACTAGCAACCAAAGAGATGTGAGACAATGATTCTAAGTGAAATGTATTTAATAGCATATGTTACCAAACAAAGTATTTTCACAGCATTATGAAATTAGCTATAAGTATGTTTTCTCTAGAGAGTACAAAAGCAAAATATTTTAATTCCCCAGAGATCCATTGCTTCACACTTGTACCCAAATACAACCGGCTGTAATTCTAATGACATTTGTTAATTAAATCAGCAGTGGACTTTCAATGAGTTACTCTATTAACATGTGGAAAGGATAAAGAGCTGAGAGGTGTCAAATATGATCAACATATTTAGCTACACAATTCTCAACTTAAAAACATGCTGGACTGACTGAAAAAAAATGGTTTTTAGCAGTTGAACTGTCAGAGAAATATAATTATTTTTCTAAAAAACAGTGAAGTTTATTTTGTTCTAGTAAACATTAGAAAAATAAAGTGAAATTAATCTAGATGAGTGTAGAAATCAGTCAAAACTTCAGTATTTAATGTAATCAAAATGCAAACTAAAAATAGTACCACACACATCTATTTCCTCTCCTATCTAAAACCACTAAATGGCAGTAAGGGGATTCTTAAAAGATATGCAAACCAACAGTAAATGAAAAGTTAAACTCATTGGAAAATGGAAGTTGGGTGATAACAGATCAAGAACAGTGGAAGCAAAACACAGATGCCTAGCCAAGGGGTGATTATGAGATAGAAACGCTTTCAATCCTTTAAAAGCTTAAGATATTACAAGGACAAGGTACCACAGGGCAGGGGCACTGAAATTCTACACACCAAAAATGGGAGTACCATGAGCCCTAGACTCACACTATCTCTTCAATTTGAGTAAATAGGTTTATTCCAACCCTATCCCTTGTCTTCCAAGAAAGATTTTGAAGGGTTTATCTCTGGAGAAACTGAGTTGCCCAGTAAAAAGACTTCACATACAGATATGTGGGAAGCACTCTCAATGCGACAGCCCAGCTCGCAAGCCAGTAATGTTGGAATAAGGACCAAGGGCCCATATACCTGTTCAGCCAGAGCTGCCCATCAGCTATACCATTTCACCAGCCTATGTGATCAGATAGCCAGAGTACCACAGATATTTCAAGAAAACTACCAACAAAAGCACGTGATTCCAAAACAAATTTTGAAAAAAAACAGTAGTAGCAGTAACTGGAGGAAAGAGAGACAATGCAGGAGGCAGAGGAATACTTTCTAAAAAGATAAAGCTTTTTAAAAGTACTCCAGAGAGAGTATTATAATAAATATCCTCAGAGAAGATATTACATCTCTGAAATAAAACAGGATACAATTATAACTAACAGAGAACAAAAAGAGTACTTGAAGAATAAAAAAAGAATAGTAACATTAAAAAATGTAAAAGATAGCTTGTTCCACCATGTTGGAGCCTGTGGAGGTTGCTGGGAACAGGACTTCAACATGACAAGTACATACAGAAGGCTATGGTCTAAGGTCATTTCTGGTGGCTCTAAGTAGTGTGTCTGGAACCAGAGGGAGCACACAGCTCTTCTTAAAATTGAAAGTGTTTATACCTGAGATGAAACTGAGTTCTATCTATGCAAGAGGTGTACTTATGTCTACAAAGCAAAGAACAATACAGTGACTCCTTTCATGGCAAACTGAACAAGGCCAGAGTCATCTGGGGAAAGGTAACATTTGCTCATGGCATGGTTCATGCTAAATTTTGAAGCAAAGTTCCTGCAAAGGTCACTGAACAGAATCCTTATAATGCTGTACCCCTCAAGCATTTAAACTTACTGAAAGGTAAATTTAAAATGTGAAAGAGAAAACTACAAGAAAAGTCAAAGAGTGGCGTCCTAGAGAACAGTGCCAGCTACCTGCATGCCAATCTCCCCACATCCTGTGAGAACCATCCAGATAAAAAAAAAAAAGAAGATAAAACCACCCAAATCCATGCTGACTGCAAAATTAGGAGTCAGGGTACTACAAACTTCAGTTTGCAGGTAAACAGAGAAATGAACATTCAAAACTAGATGGACCCGTTCCCACACCCACCTAGAGTACAGAGAGTCAGGAGAGACTGTACAGAAAGAGGAGAGGGCTGAACCTCAAATACAAAAATAATGAGGATAGGTCTGAAACCTGGCAGATCACAGCAGTGGCTACTGAAAAACGGAAATGAAGAAACTAGAAAGTACACGCAGGCAGCAATTTGGAAAGAAATTGCTTGTGGGGACAAGAGTGAGACATCACAGAAGGGGAAAATATGCCCTGGCAGCTGTATGACAAAGAATAAGGAAGCAAGTGAGAGCAGACAAGATGGTGGGGGAGTGAATGGAAGATACACTAACCTCCACCCAGAACTAATCTGGAATTATAACTAAATTGTGGAGAAATCACCCAGAACAAACAAGTAAATAATAAGGAGAAGAAGCCTTATAACCTCAGACAGACAGAGGAATCAGCTTTGGCACAACCTGACTAGTAAGGAGTATGGTGGAGACTTGAGTGGGCTGGCTGGGCGCCCATAGACGGCAGCTCCAGTGGGATAATTAAGCAGCCAATTGAATCCCCCTGAGAAGAATGGGGTCTAAACACCAAGCTGGGATCCCCAGACTAGAGCACCAGAGACCAAAAAGTACAGATAACAACCAGTGATGAAAAGCTACAGTTTTCCTCCCTGCCGGAGATGGATGGCTGGAGATGCAAGGAGCCATTTTAAAGGGCCAATGCACATATTTTCTTCCCTTTTTTGTTTTCTTTTAATTTTTAATTCAATTATATATTTATTTATTTATTTATTTACATTTTTTATTGCTTTTCATGTAGTTGTCTCCATTCCCCCCCCACCACCACTCAGCTATCCCCAGTTCTCATCCTTCGTTCTACCCACCTTTGGTTTTGTTCACGTGTCCTTTATACATGTTCCTGAAAACCCTTCCTCCGTTCCCTGCATTATTGCTTCCCACTTCCCCTCTGGTTACTGTCAGTTTGTTCTTAATTTGAAAGTTTCTAGTTATATTTTGCTTGCTTATTGGTTTTGTTGATTAGGTTACACTTATATGTGAGATCAAACGGTATCTCTCTTTCACTGCCTGGCTCATTTCATTTAGCATAATGCTTTCCAGATTCATCCCTGCCGTCGCAAAGGGTAGGAGCTCCTTCTTTCTTCCTACTGCATAATATTCCATCATGTAAATGTACAGTTTTTGATCCATTCATTTACTGATGGGCACTTAGGTTTCTTCCAGCACTCAGCTATTGTAAATTGCAATGCACACATTTTCATTTATGGCCACTTACCATGAGCTCTGGCAAAGGTTGGGGCACAGTGGGCTACAGACAACTGTGGAAAAACTGAGGTCAGAAGCTTTGGGGAGAGAACTGAGACAGTAGATTCTGGAATCCCAGTGCTGAGTCATCCCCCACATGGCAGTGGCAATAGCCTGAGGGGACAACAATAGCCCCAACCACAGGAAAGACTCTGCCCCAGACCTGTGATGCGTAGGCCAGACTGCTGAGTACAAAAAGACTAGATTAACAACTGAAGGAGTCAGACACAGACAGCAGATCCCTGGCAAAGTAGGGGAAGAGTGGACTAGAGATGCCTTAAAGAGACTGGGGACAGAGGCTTTGGGGAAAGAACTGAAAGAGTAGCCGTTGAGATCCCTCACATAGGCAATAGCCTGCTTGCTCAGGCAGACTACTCCCCTTCCAGCAGCAACAGCCTGAGGGGAAATAGCAGCCTCCAACACCAGGAGAGGCTCTGCTCTGCCCTAAGATGCCTAAGCCTAACTGCTGAGTGCAGAGTGACTAGATCAACAACTGATGGACTCAGCCACAGACAGATCCCTGGAAGTCTGGATCAGGCTGCCTAAGGTCATAGAGACAGGGCCATCTGACATCACCAGAGGTGGATCCAGAAAGAAAAAATGGTGGTAAATAATAGAGGCTACCAAAATGAAACCCACTATGGTCTTCTCCATGGTCTGCAGTATTTTCCTTCATGCATAGCTTTTTAACATTCATTTCTTGACCATCAAATTTGTGCATACTACATCTCCTTCATTCCCTTTTTTATTCATGACATAAATTATACAGTCTTTTCACATTGCTCCAACTCCAAACTCTTAGTGCTCCTCCCTCTAACCTCTCAAAATCATTTTTGAGTAGCTTATCTCATAGTCTCTCTCATTCTTAAAATAGTCTTAATCTCTCTATACCCTTATTAATACTGACACATTTGTTGTTGACAATGGGATTGCAGGGGGGAGGGGGATGTATTTTTGTGGGTGTGGGTTTACTTTCAGGGTTTTCTGGTTTTGTTCTGGCAGCTTTTGCACAACAGAATACAAGATGTGGTGGGAAGAATGAAATGCAGTCAACCAGCTGGAGGGAAGGACCCAACAAAGAAAGTTCCAACAATAATCGAAACCCAATTGCTTCCAGAAAGCCAACATAAATGGCATAAAGAGCATCCCAACAACATCAAATTCAGGAGATCAAAGAGACTGCATCGCTAAATCTCACAGGTCTCTTACCAACAAGTCAGCGAGTCAAAACAGATCAATTTAAGAAGCAGAAGCAAACAAGGAGAGTCTCACAAATGATGGGAAAAAAAAGAAACAACCTATAATTGAAAGAAAAGGAGGAATCCTCAGAAAGAGTACTATATGAAATAGAGAAATGTCAACTAGGAGATACTGAGTTCAAAACAATGGATATAAGGCAGCTCAATGAGCTCAGTGCAAATTATCAAAAACTACAGGGAAACTAAGTTTCCCTGTAGGGAAACGGCAAATTATATCAGCATGAAAAAGGACACAGAAACAGTCAACAAGAGCCAAGAGGAAATGAAGGATACAATTTGGGATTTGAAGAACATAGTAGAAAAACTCAAAACCAAGCTAGATGAAGCAGAGGATCAAATCAGCAAGCTGGAGGACAACGTAGACAAAAACCCCCAGGCAAGCAAGAAAACGAAAAAAGATTAAAAAAGAATGAAGAGGAGTTAAGGGAACTGCAGGACAACATGACACATAATAATATCCATATAACAGGGATACCAGAAGGAGAACAAGAGGAGCAAGGGATAGAAAACCTGTTAGAAAAAGTAATGAAAACTTCTGTAAGGAAAACTTCCCTAATTTGGTAAGAGAAAGAGTCATACAAATCCAAGAGACACAGAGGGTCCTGATCAAAAGGAACCCAAAGAGGCCCACTCCAACAAACATCATAATTAAAATGGCAAAATTCTGAGACAAGGAGAGAATCTTAAAGGCAGCAAGGGAGAAACAGGAAGTAACATACAAAGGAGCCCCAATAAGGCTAGCAGCTGACTTTTCAAGAGAAACACTACGAGCCAGAAGGGAGCGGCAAGCAATATTTCAAGTAATGAAAAGCAAAGGCCTGCAACCAAGACTACTCTGTTCAGCAAGGCTCTCAGTTAACATGGAGGTGAAATACAGTTTCTCAGACAAAAAAAAAGAAAAAAAAAACAACGAAAGAATACAACTCCACCAATCCTGCACTGCAAGATATGCTAAACAAACTGCTTTAAGAAGACGAAGAAAAAGATTGAGATACAGAGGAACAGAGGTAAAAAGGGAGTTAAACGGCAATGAATATATAGCTATCAATAGTAACTTGAAGCCCTGGCTGGTATAGCTCAGTGGATTGAGCACAAGCCTGAGAACCAAAAGACCGCGGTTCGATTCCCAGTCAGGGCACATGCCTGGGTTGCAGGCCAGTTCACAGCAGGGGACGCACAAGAGGCAACCATATATTAATATTTCTCTCCCTCTCTCCTTCCCTTCCCCTCTAAAGATAAGTAAATAAATCTAAAAAGGTAAATAAAAAATAATAACTTTAAATATAAATGAATTAAATGTCCCAATCGAAAGACATATGGTAGATGAATGGATAAGAAATCATGACCTATGCATATGCTATCTAGAAGAGACCCATCCAAAAGGAAACACCTATGCAGACCAAAAGTGAAGGGCTACAAAAAAATATTCCAAGCAAACAGGCAGGGAAAAGAAGCCAGGCTAGCAATACTTATATCAGACAAAATAGATTTTAGAACAAGTCCATAAAAAGAGACACAGAAGGACACTTCATAATACTCAAGGGAAGAATCCATCAAGAAGGCATAAATGATGTAAACATGTACGTACCCAACATAGGAGCACCCAAATATATAAGGAAAATCTTGGAGGACTTCAAGAAGGATATTGACAACAACACAATTATAGCAGGGGATTTTAGCACCCCACTGTCAAAAATAGATACATCTTCCAAACAAAATGTCAACAAAAATATTGTAGAACTGAATAATGCATCAGATCCAAAGGATTTATCTGAAGAAGCACAATATGCACATGGAACATTATCAAAGAGAGATCACATGATAGGACACAAAACAAATCTCAACAAATTGAAGAAAATCAAAATCATATCAAGCATTTTCTCAGACGACAAGGGCCTAAGACTAGAAACCAACCTCGAGGAAAAAACTCAAAAACACTCAAATTTGTGTAGATTAAATACATGGTATTAAACAATGAATGAGTTAGAATGAGATCATGGAAGAAATCAGAATGTTTCTGGAAAGACATGAAAATGAACACACAACAGTTCAAAACCTGTGGGACACAGCAAAGGCAGTCCTGAGAGAGTTCACAGCAACACGGGCCTACCTAAAAAAGATAAAAAACATTACAAATAAACAATCTAACTCTACATCTACAACAACTGAAGGAATAACAACAAACAAAGCCCAGAATGAGGAAATGAAAGGAAATAATAAAAATCAGAGCATAATTAAACAACATAGAGATGAAAAGAACAATTCAAAGGATCAATAAATCCAGGAGCTGGTTTTTTAAATAGATAAACAAAATTGACAAGCCTTTAACCAGATTCATCAAAAAAAAGAGAGAGGACCAAAATAAGTAAATCCAGAAATGAAAGAAGAGAAATTACAACTGAAACCATAAAAATACAAAGGAAATACAAAGGATTTTAAGAAATTACTATGGATAATTATATGCCAAGAAATTTGAAAACCTGGTTGAAACGGACAAATTTCCAGAAAAACATAAGCTTACAAAACTGAATCAAGAAACACAAAGCCTGAACAGACCAATAACTGCTGAAGACAGTGAAGCAATAATCAAAAAAGTCTGGCACACAAAAGCCCTGGACTGGACTATTTTACAGGACAATTTTACAAAACATTTAAGGAAGAGCTAACCATTATCCTTCTCAGACTATTCCAAAACATCCAAGAAGATACAAGACTCTAACACTTTTTATGAAGGCAGCATCATCCTAATCCTATAATCAGATAAAGACACAACAAAGAAAGAAAACTACAGGCCAATATCACTGATAAACACAGACACTGATATCTTCAACAAAATATTGGCAAACTGCATCCAGCAATACATTAAAAAGATCATACACCATGATCAAGTGGGATTCATCCCAGGAATGAAAAGATGGTACAATATTCACAAATCAATAAACGTAATACATCACATAGAGAAAAGGAAAGACAAAAATCACATGATCATTTTAATAGATGAGGAAAAACTATTTGATAAGGTACAGCGCACATTTATGTTAAAGACACTCATCAAAGTGGAAGTGGAATGAGTGTATCTCAACATAATAAAGGCCATAAATGAGACCTACAGCCAATATCACACTCAATAGGCAAAAACTAAAAGTTTTTCCACTAAGATCAGGAACAAGAAATGGGTGTCTGCTTTCACTAATTTAATTCAATATAGTACTGGAAGTCCTAGCCAGAGTGATCAGACAAGAAAAAAATAAAAGGCATCTAATTTGAAGAGGAGGAAGCAAACCTGTCACTGTTTGCAGGTGACATAATAGTTTACACAAAAAACCCTATACAATTCACCAAAACTATTCGACCTAATAAGTAAATCTGGCAAAGCAGTGGGACACAAACTCAATATTCAGAAATCAAAGGCATTTTTGTACACCACCAATGAAATATCAGAAACAGAAATCAGGAAGAAAATCCCATTTGACAGAGCAACAAGAAAAATAAAGTACTCAAGCATAAACGTAACCAAGGAGGTAAAAAATCTGTACTCAGAAAACTACACAACACTGAAGAAAGAAAAAAAAAGACACAAATAAATGGAAGCATATAGAGTGTTCATGGACTGGAAGAATTAACATTACCAAAATGTCCATACTACACAAAGCAATTTATATATTCAATGCAATCCCTATTAAAATACCAATGACATATTTCACAGATATAGTACAAAGGTTTTAAAAATTTATATGAAAACACAAATGACCCTGAATAGCTGCAGCAATTTTGTGAAAGAAGAACAAAGTAGGTGGCATCACAATACCTGACATCAAACTATACTATAAGGCAAGTATAATCAAAACAGTTTGGTAATGCCATAAGAGGAGACACATGGTGTTGAGAGAATCAAATGGTGTTGAGAGAATTGGACAGCTACATGCAAAATAATGAAACTGGACCACGAACTTACACCACCCACAAAAATCAACTCAAGATGGATGATGTGAATATTAAGTCACAACACCATAAAAGTTTTAGAGACTCTCTGAGCTTCCTGGACTTCCTGGAAGTCTACTTCTTTTGCCAGACTGGGGAAGTTCTCCTTTATTATTTGTTCAAATAAGTTTTCCACTCGTGGCTGTTACTCTTCCCCTTCTGGTACCCCTATAATCCGGATGTTGGAACGTTTACAGATGTCCTGGAGGTTCCTAAGCCTCTACTCATTTTTTTGAATTCTCATTTCTTCCTTCTTTTCTGGTTGGATGTTTTGTTCTTCCTTCTGGTCCATTCCATTGATTTGAGTCCCAGTTTCCTTTCCATCACTATTGGTTTCCTGTGCATCTCCCTTCATTTCAATTAGTTTAGCCTTCATATGTTCCTCTAATTTGTGACTATAATCAACCAGTTCTGTGAGCATCCTGATAAATAGTGTCTTGAACTGTGCATCTGAGAGGCTGGCTATTTCCTGGTCGCTTAGAGTTATTGGCTCTGGGGCTTTGAGTTCTTCTTGCGCCATCTTTTGGGCTGTTCGTGCCTGTTACTTAGCAGGATCGGAGCCCTAGGTGTTCACCAGAGCAGGGCAACCCAGTTGCTGGGTTGTGACGCTGTATGTGGGGGCGGGGTCAGAGAGGGGTAATGGCAGTCCCCTCTGCTGCTTCCCACTGCTGGGGCCTGCAGGGTCTGTCTCACTGCTTGCTCCTTCACTGGTTTATCTGTGTGCGAATGTGTGACCACGGTCATCCTGCTCCCTTGCGCCCTCACTGGGTCTGCCCATTGCTACCCCACACCTGGGATCCGCCCATGGCTGCCTGTTGGCCTGGGTGGGGGGATCTTTCCTGTCTGACCCTGCTCCGCTGCTGGCTCCGCCCCTCTTACCGGTCTGGCTGAATGGTTCGTTGTTGTTGGACTTCCATATAGTTCAATTTTCTGTGTTGGCTGCATTTTTGTTTACTAAAACTTTGTTGTCTTTAAACTTGGTTGTGGGAGTAGGCACAGTATTTCCACCTACACCTCCATCTTGGCGGAAGTCCCAAAGAAGTTGGACCCAGTAAGGAACACACCAAGGCACATCATAATTACATTAGCCAAGAATAAAATGAAGGAGAGAATCCTAGAAGCAGCAAGAGATAAGGGGACAGTCACCTACAAAGGAGTTCCCATCAGACTTGTCAGCTGATTTCTCAAAAGAGACCCTACAGGCAAGAACGGGCTGGAAAGAAGTATTCCAACTCATGAAATCCAAAGACCTACAACCAAGATTGCTCTATTCAGAAAAGCCTTCGTTTAGAATGGAAGGACAGATAAAGTGCTTCTCAGATAAGATCAAATTCAAGGATCAAAAGTACTGTGATTCAACTACATACCTTGAATCACAGTACATACAATCACTGATCACAGTACATACCAAGCCCTTATTATATAAAATGTTAAAGGGACTTATCTAAGAAAAAGAAGATAGCCATGGCTGGTGTGGCTCAGGAGATTGAGCGCAGGCCTGTGAACCAGATGATCGAGGTTCGATTCCCAGTCAGGGCACCGCCTAGGTTGCAGGCCAGTTCCCAGCAGGGGACCCATGAGAGGAAACCATACATTGATATTTCTCTCCCTCTCTCCTTCCCCTCTCCTCTAAAGATAAATAAATAAAATCTTTAAAAGAAAAAGAAAACGAAGATAAAAATAGGGACAGTCAAAGGACAGCAAACTCATAGTTATTAACAACCACACTTAAAACTAAAGGGAGGAGGGCAAGAATAGTAGGGGAAATACAGAATCTAAGGAACTTGAGACACGTGGTCATAAACTAAAGATGGGGAATGGTGGGGGAGCGGGTGTGCAGGGTGGAGGGGAATGAAGGGGGGAAATGAACAACTGTAATGGCATAATCAATAAAACATATTTTATAAATAAATAAATAAATCTACCTTTTAGGCCTAAAAAAAAGTTTTAGGGGTGAACATAGGCAAGAAAATCTCAGATATTCTATGAAGCAGTATTTTCACCAATATGTTCCCTACAGCAAGAGAAATAAAGGAAAGAATGAACAAATGGGACTTCATCAAAATAAAATGCTTCTGCATGTCTAAAGAAAACATCAGCAAAATGAAAAGGGAACCAACTGTATGGGTAAATACATTTGCCAATGATAAGTCAGGCAAGAAGAGTTGGATCTCCAAAATATATAGAGAACTCACATGATTCCATTCCAAGAAGACAAAGAAACCAATTAGAAAATGGGTAAAGGACCTGAACAGACACTTCTCCAAAGCAAGCAAATGCTGGCAAGGTTGTAGAGAAAAGGGAACCTTAGTATAGTGGTGGTGAGAATGCAGAATGGTACAGACACTAGGGAAAATAGTATGCATTTTCCTCAAAAAACTAAAAATAGAACTGCCTTGTGACTTGGCAATTCCACTGCTGAGATTATACCCTAAGAATCCTAAAACACCAAATGAAAAGAACCTATGTACCCCAATATTCATAGCAGCACAACTCACATTAGCCAAGTGTTGGAAACAACCTAAGTGCCCATCAGTATATGAGTGGATGAAAAAACTCTGGTACATTTACACAATGGAATACTACACAGCAGAAAAAAGGAGGAGCTCCTCCTACCCTTGGTAACAGCATGGATGGCACTGGAGAGCATTATGCTAAGTGAAGTTAAGTTAGGCAGTGAAAGACAAATACCATATGATCTCACCTATAAATGGAACCTAATCAACAAAACAAATACGCAAGCAAAATATAGTAAGAGGCAATGAAATAAAGAACTGACAGTGATCCAAGGGGAGAGAGGTGAGGGGAGGGGGATGAAGAAGGAAAAAAGGGAAAGGGTCACCAAGGAACAGCTATAAAGGACCCACAGTCAAAACCAAAGTGGTGACAGGAAAATGGAGACAACTGTACTTGAATGACAATTTAAAAAAAATAGATGGAAGCAAGTGATAGAAATTCAGGGTCCTACAAAAACAAAATAGAACACAAAACCAAAAGTTACAGCAACCCTACTCCCCACTAAAACAACAGAAGTGCCATCTAGTAAAGATACTGTACTTCTCTGTACCCATGAAATAAGGCTCTCTTGAATTAAGATACCTTATAAGACTCTCATACCTCACACCTCAGTCCACACTGAATCCCTGCTACCACTGGTACAGAAAAATTAAGTCATTAAAAAAAATACTATAGATATCAGAGAACATCCTTACAAAACTATCATGTGAAAAACTCTTCAAATCAGAAATTGAAATATTCAGAACAGAAATAGACAAATGTTAACCAAATTCAGAAAAATTAAGAGAAAGACAAAATCATCTCACGATTTACATTTATTACTTCACTAATAAAATGGTACTTATACCACACAGGGTATTGTGAAGATTAAATGAAAATACAGGTATAAAGCACATGACACAGTACATACTTTTGATTGAGCAAAGAATAATCAGTGTTAACTACAGTTTAAAAAACAAATCATTGTACTATTCATACAGGAATCACTATGTGGAAAGCACCATACTAGGGACAGTAGGATTTACTAAAAAAAGAGAAGATATTTGCAACCAAGGGAGGAAAAGTACAAATTAAAATCTTTGAGATTGATACTACCATGGCATCAATATCACCAATTTGGTTCAAAGTTCAGCTATAAAAGAACAGCCAGATGATGTCGTCTGTCTAGAAAGAGTTCTCAGATTAAGTCAGTCTTAAACACTTTAAAAGATGAGAACAGGGCTGGGTAGGAAAAAAATGTCCCAGAGAGCAGCACTGAGGACTTTCAATGGGGACCAATCTCATGCTAGTTTAGGGCAGCTGTGCCCTTTGTGCTGCTCTCACCCCCTACTTACTTCCTTCCTCTTGCTCTCTGCTTCCTTCTTCTGCTGGACATAAGGCACCAGAGATCCACTGGCCATCTTTGGTTTCTCCCAGTATAGACTCCAGGTCTATTTCATCTATTGTGCTCCCCTCGGAAGACAATAGTTTGTCCAAACCGAATTTGAGTATCTCACCCATCTTGAATGGAAAAAACAAAGTCCAGTCAGTTCTCATGAAAACAAACATTGGGTATCCAGGGATTTACTAAGTGGCTTAAGGACACCAGGCATATTCCTTCCCTGATGTTGGCTTTTCTTCTCTCCCCGTAAGAAACCAACAGGGTAATTTAGTATTTGGATGATGGGTAAACAGAAAGTTGATAAATGATCAGAGATGTTGACTTTGACAGTTCTCATTAACAAAAAACTATTTATGAGCCTTCAACCTTTTCTTTGAAGAATAACAGTAATTTCTTGCATTACCTTAGCATTTCTGACAGAGCCTGTTTCATAGGCATTCCCAACAGCCACACGAGAAGTCAGAGACACTATTACCTACTCTCCCACCTCTCCTACTGCCAAACTTCTTGGAAAGAGAAGGCTACATACACAAGGTACTTAACCTCTTGCCATTAACTGGTGTTTTTTTTTGCTTTGGTAATTTGGTTTCCTACCACAGTGCTCTATGGAAACTACCCTCACAAAAACCACTTACATCTTTTGACTGATGGATGTGAAAACCATTTCTCATTTTCCTGGTTGTTCCTCTGGTGCTGTGCTATACTGCTTCTCTTCCCTCTTGCTAGTACCCTCCACATGTTCCCTAGGGCTGTAGGAACCACCCAAAGAAGTTCAGATCATTTCTTCTGACTTAAGCATCCTACTTCCAACTGTGCACTGAGATTCTAAATCAAGCTGGATTCACATCTTGACTTCTCATTTACACCCTGTCCTTTTAGAGATAATTGGGTCAGTTCTCTCTAGATGGTCTATTCTGTGAGTAACTTGGAAATCTTAACATATTCTGTAATAGCTTTGAAAAAACTTTGCTCTAAGCATGAACACACCTGACTACACATTTATTTAACCTTGGTATACAGAACACAGTGACTGGCTTTGTCAACTGGCATCAAAAACAGAAAAACATCCACTATTTATGATAAACATTGGTCCTTTCAGTTCACCTGTATTTACGCTTTCACTTGTGATGTGTCTCCGTCATTAAGGGACTCCACGTGTTTTCGGAGAAGCAATATATTGCAGTGATTACGGGCATGCACTTGGAGGTTAGAGAGTACTTGCAATAGAGTCCTAAGTGTGAATGTGGTTGGGCAAATTACTTAACATGGGAATAAAGACAGTGCCTATCTCATTCTGTTGTTCATACTCAGAAAAAACAACTGCAAAGAAGCACTTCATGTAACACTTGGCATACTATAAGCATTCAATAAATCTTCACTACATCTGCATCTCTCTCTTAGTTTCTACTGTGTTCTCTTGCAGGATGATGAACCTCTTTTGAGGACTTCAGAATCCTAAATGGCTTAGAATTATTAAACGACACTCACTTTGTTTACTACTGGATTCCTTTTGTTTTACAAAAAACAACAACAACAAAAAACACCCAAAACCAAAACTGCTTTCCTTTGAGACAAGGGCAATGATTGTCACCTTTGTTTTTAGCAAAGAGAGATAACGGGTATAGTCTGTGTAGGGGAAGAGATCCATCAAACATTAGAGCCAAAACACAACCTTCCAGTAACCATGAGTTGGGCAAGATTCTGACAGAGCCCCTCTCAAACAGTCAGTGGTCTACAATCCCACTAGTATTCAGCCATTGCACAGAGGTATGTCTACACGATTTACACTGATGTGCCCAGCAGCCTGCTTCACAGGGACACCTTGTCCTCTAAGCTCTATCCATTCTGGGAGAGAGCTAAAAAATTTTACAGCTTTCCTTCCTGCAATAGCTAGAACATGGGCACTCTTGAGGCTCTGTCATTTACCTCTTCCCCTCACCCAACTCGAACTTGTCACTACCAAGTTCCTTTGGAGAACTGTATCTAAGAATTTCGACATTTTACCTAGTCAAGCTTTCATCCTACATTTGTAATTATCTCTTAAACAATGTGAAAACAAAATGTACAGCTTGCCCTGCCACCACCGGTTAAATATGTACATATCAGTTGGGAACCTAAGGAAAAATACAAAAAGAGAAAAAACACACTTTACACTTTAAGATAAACAAAACCAAACAAGTGAACACATAAAACCCAGGGTAACTCTTCCTAGTACTAGTCCCAAAGTAAATGAAACCTTGAGCCCTTCCTGTGAGCTACTGATTCCCTAATAAAACCAAAATAAGCCCTGTCCTTTACAGAGATAATGTGTAAAGATATGTATGGCCTTTGCCATATAAAATCATGTTAAGAAAAATGTTTGTTTTTAACCCATGCTCAGACTAATTCTAAACCTGGTAATTTTGTTTATAACATTGTTTAATTTTTTTCTTATAAATATTTGTTGTATTTTGTTTGATAAATTAGCCGTTTTAAAGCTGCTCTCACAAACTTTTGCATATAAAATTCCTGTCTGTTGAGTTTTCCTCTAACAATAGCTTGTTCATATTTTATCGTTTACAGAAAACTGTTGACTAAAGCCTAAAGTAGCTTCATCTTCTTAAAACTTTGCCCTACCTTCTATCTCCCTAATTCCTATCCTCATCATCCAGGCTTAAAAGCCATCTTTGAATTTCCATCTCCCTAGTTATCCACCTCTGAACAGCGGTGCCTATCATTTCTTCTTTTGCAGTGTTTCTCACCCAGACCCTCCCACTGCTACTGCCCCTCTCAGAGCCTCATTGCTCACTTAATGCCTAGACCTTTCCTATATCTTAGTTGGTCATTCTGCTTCCAGCCCCTCATCCCTGGGTCTTAATACTGATTCTAATTTTAACCCAAGGGCTATAACAGAGTAACATTAAGCCCTCTTCCAGATGAGAGCTTTCTCTAAAGTCTGTCAACCTTGCATTTGTTTCCAATCCAGTATCCCCTTCAGGTAATTAACTCTAGTTCTTTCCTTCATTCTTCCTATACAAATATACATGTTTCTCTGAGTATAAAGAAAGTAATATAAATCTTGAATCAAAGGGTGTGGGGTTAGGATGGAGGCATGAGATTAACCAGTATTTATTACACAGAATTCCTTATTTTGTCTAATTCTCTCAACATCCCACTGAGTTAACTTGCAATATCCTTTTTCAGAAAAGTAAACAGAGTAGATCTGGGAGATTAAGACATTTACTCTAAACCACAGTCAGTAAGTGACAAGGCTTGGATTTGAATCCAAGACAGATGGATCCAAAGTGTATCATTATTCTATGTTCTTCTGCCTTTTAATATCATTTTCATGTCTATCTTCTACAGCAGCCTGCACACATTAGGTACTTTGGGAGATACGAGTCTGGCCAGGGAACAAATGTGTAACGAGAAGAGTGGGTGGTTAATACTAATTCTTTTCATTTAATTCTCATCCACGGAGAGCACTGACATATTCCAAAGTGTCGAACAACCTCTTATACCTGGAGGTCAGCATCAGCTGCAGGTTTCTGGGCTCCCAGAGTAAAATGGCCCCCCTCTATGATCGTGCTGGTAAGCTGCAGCTTGGAGGTGGCCTTCCGACAGATTATTTCTTCCACAGTATCTCTGCCAATCAGCCGAATAACTTTAACAGACCTGTACAGAAGTCAAAGGAGAGGAGGTGGTAGCGGAGTCTGCAAAGATGGGTGCAAACATGGGAGGCTGATGCCGCTAAAAGGAAGTAAACTCAATGTGCCAGGTATGATCCTCAGGTCAAAAGATATGACCCATCTTTTTTAGCTTAGTTCTATAATACCCTAAATTCCATATTTCAACTTAATTAGATGTTAACTCAGGAAGGATGAGTGAAATAATTTTTGAAGGTTCCTTCTAGTCCTTTCATATTTGATTTTGCTCTTTTGAACCAAGCAAGTCTAGAATGAGAAGATGCCTGGCCCAGTGAGTAGCAAACCCGGGCTAACACCTACCTAGTGGTCTCTCAGCCTCCAATCTGGGCCTGTCACCAGGACTGAGATCTTCGCCTTCCTCCCCAACCCAGAACTGCGGAGGAGCCAAGAAATGGAAAAGTGCTAATGCTTAAGTCTCTTACTTGTTCTGGCCAATTCGGTGAGCCCTGGAAGCTGCTTGCAAGTCATTCTGAGGATTGAAATCACTGTCAACAAAAATAACAGTATCGGCTGCCGTTAAGTTCATGCCAACTCCACCTGAAAACAATGCACAAAGGAATGGGTCCAGTAGTACATGGACTAGGCCCTGGAAAAGAAAGACACAGGCTACATAGGTCAGATTATAAACTGGGATAGTTAAAATAACTGGCTCCTTCCTTCAAACTCACCTCCACCTCCAACACCAGAAACTTGTTAGTGGTTAAAAGTGCTCCCTGGGTTCATATTGTCTGACTTGGAAAATTTAACTACTGAAAGTAACAGAATGCAGGAAGCAGGGGTAAGCAGAAAAAGTGGATGCTTTAGGGCTATGAAACTATTTTATATCTCTTGTTTAAAAACCTTTTTTTTTAAATGGTCTTTGGTACTTTATTTTTTTTTTTTTAGTTTTTATTTATTTATCTTTAGAGGGGAATGGAAGGAGAGAGGGAGAGAAATATCAATGTATGGTTGCCTCTTGTGCATCCCCTGCCAGGAACTGGCCTGCAACCCAGGCATGTGCCCTGACTGGGAATCAAACCGCAATCATCTGGTTCGCAGGCCCGTGCTCAATCCACTGAGCTACACTAGCCAGGGCTCTTGTTTAAAAATCTTGATCTGTTCACTTAGAACAGTCTGTGGAAAAGGACGGAATGCTCTTTCAGAAAAGTTTTAAACATGAGAGAGCTCTTCTGCTGTGGACACTGTTAAAAGAACAGTTCTTAACATCCATTGCAAGTTATAACCAAGATCTCTGACATAAGCTAATGAGAAGAGGGGATGACATTTATTAGACTCCTAAGCAGAGCAGGAAATATGTCCCTCTGTACTTGCTTCCACATTAATTAAAGAAAAAAATAACAAAGCTAACCTCAGGATAAGAATATTCCATGGACAGCTTTCTGGTCTGTCTTCAGTGCTGCTGGAAAAGGGCTCCTTGACTATGAGAATTAATTAAAAGCACCATGAAGACAAATTACAGCCTTCTCTTCAACTAGTGTGGAAACAAGTACAAAAGGGACTTCTGATGGCCAGGGTTGTTATAGCTCACTGCTGAAACAAGTAAGCCTAAAATATACATGTTTGTTCCAAGAGACTGAACTGACAACTAACTTTGAGACTGGCTATGAACTCTATGCTGGATCTCAAAACAAGTCAGGCAGGAACATTCTAATTAAAGCCTTCAAATAAAATAAAGTTGGAATAAAGAGATAATAAAGACTGATTACCAAGAGCTGTTATATTGTACCTTATAATGCCAGCTTACTACTTGCCAGGCAATCATCTAAGCAATTTACATACATTAATTCCTTTAATCCTTACAAACACCCTATGAGTAGTTACTATTACTATCCTCATTTTATAGATGTTGAAATGGAAGCACAGAAAAGTTAAGGGACTTAATCAGAAGTTGCACACTAAGAAAGTGAGAGCCAAGATTCAATCCCACATCATCTGGCTCCAGAACCTATGCTTTTACCCATTATACCATATTTCCCAGGCACTTATTTCATTAAAGTGTTCTCCACAAAAATAACCTTATTCTTGGGTTAATGTTGTCTAAGTTCAGCTCTTCTTCATTTAAAAGTTGTACATGGCGCCCTGGCTGGTGCCATGTACAACTCAATCAGTGGATTGAGCGCGGGCCTGCGAACCAGAGGATCGAGGTTCGATTCCCAGTCAGGGCACATGCCTGGGTTGTAGTCCAGTTCCCTGCAGGCCAAATCCCAGCAGGGGACGCACAAAAGGCAACCATACATTGATGTTTCTCTCCCTCTCTCCTTCCCCTGTAAAGATAAATAAATAAATAAAATCTTAAAAAAAAATAATAATAAAAGTTGTACATGATCTTTGATAAATAAGCTTATCTCCATATTTGGGACATGTTTCTGAGCTATCTGCCATCTGGTGGCAATATGACTCAAACACAAAAATATTTGAAAGTTAGAGGAAAACCTGTTGAATAAATGATAATACTGTAAATCTACAGCTAGAAAGTGATAGCAAACACGACAGTATTTGGAAAAGGATCATACCTGGGACTGCTTCGGCTCCTGAGAACTCTGTTTTAACTGATTCTGAGTACTCTAAGAAGATTAACCGAAATAAAGAGATCTCTTTCTTCTTAATTTTACACATTGCAAACATAATGCTACTCTCAGAATATAAAGATAAATAAAACTACTAAGGCATAAACAGAGCTCTGTTCCCAACACCAAAGTTATGTTTCCATGATCCTGACAGTTTCGACCAAGACTACCCCTGAGACAATGATGACACGAATGCATGGCAAAGATTCAAAACGCAATATGTAACTTTGGAAGAGTGAAGCCAAATAAATCTGGTTATATCTTTTGAAACACAGAGAATATACTTACACAGGTGAAACAATCTCCTTACAGTCAAGAATTATATCTAACACTTCTTTTAAAGTGTTAGCACTTTTAAAGTACTAGACACTTAATAAATGCTTTCTAATTAACAGCCAAACTCCATTTTTATAAAGATAGATATTGATCTCCCTATAATAGAGGATACATATTGCTTTAGTTTTCCTGCATCTATTGCATCAAGATTTTTTTTTAAAGATTTTATTTATTTATCTTTAGAGAGGAAAGGAAGGAGAGAAGGAGAGAAATATCAATGTATGGTTGCTTCTTTTGAGTCCCCTGCTGGGAACTGGCCTGCAACCCAGGCATGTGCCCTGACTGGGAATCGAACTGCGATCGTGTGGTTCGCAGCCCGCGCTCAATCTCCTGAGCTACACCAGCCAGGGCTGCATCAAGATTTAGATCTACAAAAAAAAAAGAGAGATAATGAAACTAAGAGTCTATCAGTTCAAAAATAATTTGAGGTCTATTTACTCCATGATGTGAGAATAATTTCCAGGAAGAAATTTCAAATGATTTAACAATATAATGAAAGCATTCTCTAATTGCTAAAGCAATACATGTGTCATACGTAGTATCAATGACTTCGGTCATAAAGACAATTTTATAAATAATTCTAAAGACCTGGCAATTTCATTATAAACATTTAATTTTTTAATTTTTATTTTATTTGCACCCACTCCCAGTCAATCCCACATTGTCCATGTCCATGGGTCCTTCACACATGAAGTTTGACAAATCTCTTCACCTTCTTCCAATCAGTCCCGACCTCCCCCCACCTCCTCTCTTACAGTTGTCAGTCTGTTCCATGATTCTATGCCTCTGGTTCTATTTTGCTCATTAGTTTACTTTGTTCATTACATTGCTCTTATGAGATCATATGGTATATGTCTTACATTGACTGGCTTATTTCACTTAGCGTAAGTCACCAGTTCCATCCACGTGGTCACAAAAGGTAGGAACTCTCTGCTGTGAACTGCCTCTTTCCATTGTACAGATGTACCACCTTTTTGTTTTTTAATCGACTCACCTACTAAAGAGCACTTAGGCTGCCTCCAAATCTTGGCTACTATAAAAACCACGGCTATGAAAACTGGGATTCATAAATTCTGAATTGGTGTTTTGGGACTCTTTAAGTATATTCCAAGTATTGAAATTGCTGGGTCAAAAGGTAGTTCCATTTTTAGTTGTTTGAGGAAATTCATAGTTTTCCACAGTGGCTACACTGGTCTGCATTCCTACCTTTTCTCCACATCCTCGCCAGCACCTGTTGTTTGATTTATTAATGACAGCCATTTTGACAGGTAGGAGGTATATCATTTGAGTTTTAATTTGCATCTCTCTGGTCACTAGTGATTTTGAGCATTTTTTCATACGTCTAAGGGCCATCTGTATGTTCTCCTTGGAGGTGTGTTTATTCAGGTTCTTTGCCCATTTATTATTTGGACTGTCTTTCTGGTGTTGAGTTGTATAAGCTCTTTGTATATTTTGGAGATTAAACCCTTGTCTGATGTATCACTGGCAAGTAAGTATGTTATTCCATGCAGTCAGTTCCCTTTTCATTTTGACATTAGTTTCTTTAGCTATACAGAAGCTTTTTAACTTGATGTAATCCCATTTGTTTATTTTTCCTTTATTTCCCTTACCCAAGGGGAGATATCAGCAAAAATATTGTTACTCAAGATATATGAAATTTTACCACCTGTGTTTTCCTCTAGGACTTTGATGGTATCATGACTTATATCTAAATCTTTTGAGTTTATTCTCGTGTATAAAATGGTAGACTAGTTTTGCATGCATCAGTCTCATTCTCCCAACACCACTTATTGAAGAGACCATCTCTACTCCATTGTATGCTCTTGCCTCCTTTGTCAAATATTAACTGACCATAAAGATGTGGGTTTATTTCTGGGCTCTCTATTCTGTTCCATTAATTTATGTGTCTGTTCTTATGCCAGTACCACACTGTTTTGATTACAGGGGCCTTGTAGTATAGTTTAGTATCAGGTATTCTGATCCCTCCTACTTTGTCCTTCTTTACCTAGATTGCTGAGGCTGTTAGAGGTCTTTTTGATTCCATATAAATTTTTGAAATATGTCTTCTAGTTCTGCAATATTTGACATTGATATCTCAATAGAAATTGCACTGAATGTACAGATTGCTTTTGGTACTATGGATATTTTAATGATGTTAATTATTCCAACCCATGAATATGGTACACTTTTTCCACTTATGTGCGTCTTCATTTTTTTTCTTCAGTGTCCTAAGATTTCCCAAGTACAGGTCTGTTACCTTCTTGGTTAAATTTATTCCTAGATACTTTACTATTTTTGTTGCAATAGTAAATGGGATTGTTTTCTTAGTTTCTCTGTTAGATAACTATTGGTATATAAAAATGCCACCAATTTCTGCAATTTGACTTTGTATCTTGCTACTTTACCAAATTCATTTCTCTGGACAAGCAGTGTTTTGGTGGAGCCTATACGGTTTTCTATGAACGATATCATGGTGACTGCAAATGATAAAGGTTTTACTTCCTTCTTTCAAATTTAGATGCCTTTTATTTCTTCCTATCCAATCACTGTGGCTAGGACTTCCAGTACTATGTGGAATAAGATTGGGGAAAGTGGACATCTCTGCCTTGTTCCTGATGGTCATGGAAACACTTTTAGTTTTTGTCCATTGAGTATGCTGTTGGCAGTAGGATTTTTCATATATGGCCTTATTATGTTGAGGTTTATGGCCATAAATCTCCCTTTATTCCCACTTTACTGAATGTATTTATCATAAATGGCTGTTGTACCTTATTGAAAGCTTCTGCATCTATTGATATGATCCTGTGATTTTTGTCTTTCATTTTGTGATGTACCACATTTATTGATTTGTAGATATTATACTATCCATGCATCCTTAGAATAAATCCCAATAGATCATGATGTATGATTTCTTTGATTTACTGTTGGGTCCAGTTTGGTAATATTTTGTTGAGGATTTTAGCATCTATGCTCATCAGATATATTAGCCTGTAATTTTCTTTCTTTGTTGTGCCTTTGCCTGGTTTTGGAATTAGGACAATATGGCCTCATAAAAAGAGCTGGGGAATCTTCCCTCTTATTCAATTCTTTGCAACAGTTTGAGGATAGGTGTTAGCTCTTCTTTGAATGAATGGTAAAATTTGCCTGCAAACTGATCTGGTCCAGGGTTTTTGGGTGCTGTGAGTTTTTTGATTACTGCTTCAATTTCATTGTTATCTATTCAGGTCTTCTGGCTTTTCTGATTCAGTTTTAGAAGATTGTATATTTCTACAAATTTATCCTTTTTGCCCAGGTCATCCAATTTCTTGGTATAGAGTTGTTCATAATAATTTCTTATAATCCTTGAATTTCTGTTATATCATTTGTTACTTTTTCCCATTCATTTCTGATTTGATTTACTTGGATCCACTTTTTTTCTTGATGAGTCTGGTAAAACATTTGCCAATTTTGTTCATCTTTTCAAAGAACCAGCTCCTGGATTTGCTGATCTTTTGAATTGTCTTTTTTTAGTCTCTATGTCATTTATTTTTGCTGTGACCTTAATTATTCCCTTCCTTCTAGTCGCTCTGGGCTTTGTTTGTCGTTGTTCCTCTTGTTATTATAGAGTTAAGATTGTTTGAGATTTTTCTTTTGTCATCTTTAGGTATGCTGGTATGCTTCCCTCTCAGTACTGCTTTCATTGTGTCCCATAAGTTTTAGGTTGTTGTGTGTTCATTTTCATGTTCTCAGATACTTTTTGATTTCCTCCTTGATCATACTGTTAAACCATTATTTAATAACATGTTATTTAGCCTCCATACATTGGAATGTCTTGGTTTTTTTCCTTCAGGTTAACTTCAGTTTCAGGCCATTGTGATCCAAGAAAATGCCTCATATGATTTCAACTTCCTTGAATTACTGAAGACTTATTTTGTGTCCTACCATGTGGTCCATCTTTGGAAATGATTTATGTACATCTGAGAAGAATGTGTGTTTTGCTTCTTTGGGATGAAATGTTCTATAGATATCAATTAAATCCATTTGACACAGTGTTCTTTAATGCCACTACAGTGTTATTTTGTCATACTGTATGTCCACTGTTGCAAGTGGGGTGCTAAAATCCCCCACTATAACTATATTGCTGTCAATACCCTTATTAAAGAGCTCCAGATTTTCTTTACATATTTAGGTTATCCTATATTGGATGAGTGTATGTTTACAAGGGTTATGTCTTCTTGTTGGACTGAACTTATAAGTATTATGTAGGGATCTTTTTTTGTATTTATTATGACCTTTATTTTTGAAGTCTATTTTGTCAGACAGAAGTATTGCTACCCCAGCTTTTTCCATCTGCATTTGCATGAAAAAATATTTTGATTTCAGCCTGTGTGCAGCTTTTGTATTGAAGTAGGTCTCTTGTAGATGGCATACACGTGGATTGTGTTTTCCTATCCCTTCAGCTACCCTATGTCTTTTATTGAGCCATTTAGTACTTTTACATTTAAGGTTATGATTCATGGACATTTTTTTCCTTTGTACCTGTATTCCTCTATTTCTACTTCATCTTAAAGCTGTCCCTTTAGCATCTCTTACAGTGTTAGTTTGGTTTTAATATACTCCTTCAGCCTTTTAAAATTTTTGTTCTGTTTTGTTTGGGTAGCTCTTTATTTCACCTTCCATTTTAAAATAAGAGCCTTGCCGGATAGGGAGATTTTCATCGCATATGCTCCTCTTCATTACCTGGAATATTTCATGCAATTCCTTCTGGCCTTTAGTGTTTCTGTTGAAAACTCAGCTGACATCCTTATCATCCTTAACTCTTGCAGTGAACCCACTATTTCTCTCACTGTTTTTAAGATTCTCTCTTATCTTTAAACTTTGCCACTTTAATTGTGATATACCTTGGTATAGGACTCTCTGGGTTCATCTTCCTTGGGATTTTCTGTGCTTCCTGAACTTGTGTGACTATTTTGTTCACCAGGTTAGGGAACTTTTGTCATTACTTCTTCAAACAGGTTTCCTGTCCCTTATTTCCTTTCTTCTCCTGCTATCCCTATGAACTAGTACTGATACATTTCATGTTGTCTCAAAGCTCCCTTAAACTCTCATTCTTTTCAAGTCTTTTTTTGTTTTTGCGACTGGATGTTTTTTGTATAGTATCGTCTAAATTGCTGACTCTATCCTTGGCTTCATCTAGCCTGTTTTTAATTTCTTCTAGTGTACTCTTCATTTTATGCATTGCATCCTTAATTTCCAACTGTATCTTATTTATAGCTTCTATGTCCTTTTTCATGCTGATGCAGTTCTCTTGAAGTTCTTTGAGCATCCTTATAACCATTACTTTGAACTCTGTGTCTGATAATTTGCTTGCTTCAATTTTAGCTCTTTTTCTGGGAATCCCTTCTTTTCTTTCATTTGGAAATTGTTTCTTTGACTCCCCATTTTAGCCATTTCCTTTTATTTGTTTCTATGTATCAGATAGATATGCTTTGATTCTCTGTCTTGTGTGGTAGCCTTATGTGGTGGTAGTCCCATGGTATGCAGGAGTGCAGTCTCATTGATCTCTTGATCTAGATATTCTAGGAATGCTCTTTGTGTGGATTATGTCGAACTCCTGTTATATTTGGGCCCTGAATGTTGTTGTATGTCCCCTTTGGTTGGCTGGCTGTGAGATTATACCCTGCCATGCTGCTGTGCAGCTGGCTGACAGAATGAAAAAAAATGACATAAAAAACATAAGCCAAACCAGAAACCCCATCCTAACTACAATAGCAATATCAATGACAAAAGAGCAAAGAATAAAAATGGGAAGAGAAATGGAACAGAAAAGGGAAGAAAAAAATAAACAGAATTAGAGAAGACCAAGAGAAAGAAAGTGATTATGAAAGGAGAAAAGTGATGAGAATTAATACTACTAACAAACTGAAAGAGAAAAATGGGACAAAGGGACAGAGAAAGAGGAAGAGTAACAAAAAATTTAAAAAAAGGAAGAAGAGGAAAATGGGTTAACCAAAGGGAAGGGTAAAATAAGTATATGAAAAAATATATTCAAAAATAGAAGAAAAAGGAAAAAATGTAACAAGTCCATGAAAAAGAAAACATAATGAAAATAATTAAAAATAACTCAGTGAGAAATTCAGCAGAGTTCAGTGCTTGCCTGCTGGGCTCTCCCTTCGGATACGGCTCTAATGTCTGTGAGGCTGATGTAAGCGAGTATCAGGTGCTGTCCAAGTCTAGGCCTCAGCAGCCTGCTCAAAGCTACAAGAGACACACAGTTTATGGTTTATTATTCTGGCTTAACTGTGCCCAGGATGGGCCAAACTGCTCAATAGAGCTTCATTTTATCACCACTGGGTCCAGCAAACAACCCAAGTCATCACCAAATCAACCTGTCTGTCTGTCTCTATCTGCTCTCCTGTTGTCAGCCTCAGATTAGCTATAAACCCAACTGTTTCTGAGACGGTTTCTGGAGGGATTTGGGAGAAGAGACTACTGGATCTCCTGTGGCAGGTGAGTTTCAGATATCAGGGAAGATGATGAGTGTGATCTCTACCATTGAACCAGTAGTCTAGGTCTCTTCAAATTTATTTCCCTGTACTTAGCAGGGTGGAGCCCCTAGGGGGCTAATGGGTGAGGCATCCAGAGTCCATGTTTTGGGTCTTCTGGAAACAAGAAGAGTGTTTCTATGTCTCTCCCATGAGGGGGAAGCACTAGTTAGTATCCTAGGAGAGTGTATGGCATGGCTGTGCCCTACACCTAGTCTCTGACACCCTGAGCATGTGGATATTGCTGCCTTCTCAGCAGGTGTTAAGATGTAGGATAAGAGGGAAAAAAAGAATAAAAGTAAATTCACACAAAACAAAAAACTTAACAAACTAAATTTTTTTAAAAAAAAAGATGCAGGATTCTACAGGGAGTAGTACAACACAAGGTATGGTAATTCCTTTCCCCTAGGGAGGGACTTGCTCTTCTCAAGAAAAATGGCTGTTGTAGAATCCAGGTATATTCCAGCACCAAAAGCCCTATAGCTACTCACCCACATCTCTCCCCAGGCTCTCCCTGTCTAGACTCTCCTAGCACAACTGCACTTCATGCTGCCTTGCCCTTACTGGAGCCCAGGTGACTGGTTGTGAACACAAAATCTGTGTTTTGGCCCCTTTAAGAGTCAAAGGAGGACTTCAAGCCAAGATGGAGACGTAGGTGGAAACACTATGCCCCCGTCCCACAACTAAATTTAAAGACAGCTAAGTTTTAGAAACAAAAACGCAGCCAAAACAGTGAAAATTGAACAGTACATAAGTCCAACAACAACAAACCACCGAGCCAGACCGGTAAAAGGGGCGGAGTCAGCGGCAGAACAGGGTAGGGCTGGAAAGATCGTTCGATCGGACCGACCCAGGAGCAGAGGCGGAGGCGGTTGGTGGATCCCAGGTGTTGGGTGGCAATGGGAGAACCCAGTGAGGGCGCATGGCGGCTGGCTAACAGTGGTCACACATTCACGTGCAGATAAAACAAGTGAAGGAGCGAACAGTGAGACAGATGCCTCGGGTTAGGGCCCCAACAATGGGAATTAGAGCCTGAAAGCACCAACTGGAATTTCTTGGAGTTGAGGGGCGAGGAGAGGGTCCCAGGCTCACAGAGAGTATGTTGGAGAGACCCACAGGGTCCTAGAGAGTACACACGCCTACACACCTGGGAACCAGCACCAGAGGGGCCAAATTTGCTTGTGGGAATCTCCAGAGGGGTCAGAAATTTGAGAGAGAGCGGAGCAGAGCAAAGCAGAGCAAAGCACCATTTTCCCCCCTCTCTGACCCCGTCCCCACATACAGCATGACAACCCTACAACTGCATGACCCCGCCCTGATGAACACCTAAGACTCTGCCCCTCATACATAACAGGTGTGAGCAGACCAAAACATGGCTCAAGAAGAATTCAAAGCCCCAGAGGCTATAATTCTAAGCAACCAAAAAACAGCCAATCTTTCAGATGCACAGTACAAAACACTGGTGATCAGGATGCTCAGTTGATTTTAGCCACAAATTAGAGGAACATATGAAGGCTAAACTGACTGAAATGAGGGAACTGCACAGAAAACCAATAGTGATGGGAAGGAAACTGGGACTCAAATCAAGGGAGTGGACCAGAAGGAAGAAAGAAACAACCAAACAGAAAAAAAGGAAGAAACAAGATTTCAAAAAAACTGAGGAGAGGCTTAGGAACCTCCAGGACATCTTGAAACACTCCAATATCCGAATTATAGGGGTACAAGAAGGGGAAGAGGAATAGCCACAAGTGGAAAACTTATTTGAACAAATAATAAAGGAGAACTTCCCCAGTCTGGCAAAGGAAATACACTTCAAGGAAGCTCAGAGAGTCCCAAAGAAGTTGGATCCAAGAAGGAACACACCAAGGCACATCATAATTACATTAGCTGAGATTACAATGGAGAGAATTCTAGAAACATCAAGAGATAAGGGGACAGTCACCTACAAAGGAGTGCCCATCAGACTATCAGCTGATTTCTCAAAAGATACCTTATAGGCAAGAAGGGGCTGGAAAGAAGTATTCCAAGGCATGAAATCCAAAGACCTACAGCCAAGATTGCTCTATCCAGCAAAGCTCTCATTTAGAATGAAAGGGCAGGTAAAGTGCTTCTCAGATAAGATCAAATTCAAGGAGTTCATCATCACCAAGCCCTTATTATATGAAATGTTCAAGGGACTTATCTAAGAAAAAGAAGATAAAAAATAGGAACAGTAAAAGAACAGGAAACTCACAGTTATTAAAAACCACACCTAAAACAAAAGCAAACTGAGAAGAATAGATCGGGAGCAGAACCATAGAAATGGAGAACACATGGAGGGTTAGCAACAGGGGAGTGGGAGGAGGAGAGGGGGGGAGAAGGTACAGAGAAGGTACAGAGAATAAATAGCATAGATGGTAGGTAGAAAATAGACAGGGGGGAGGTCAGGAATAGTATGGGAAATACAGAATCTAAAGAACTTGTGACACACTGACATGAACAAAAGCGGGGGAATGGTGGGGGAGGGGTGTGCAGGGTGGAGGGGAGTGAAGGGGGGAATGGGACAACTGTAATGGCATAATCAATAAAATATATATTTTAAAAAAAGAGTTAAAGGAAAAAATTAGTGACTTTGTCTCCAGCAGGTTTCAGTTTTCCCCAGCAGAGAAAAACCCTGAAGCCTTTCCCTGCTGGATGCTGGGGGGTCAGCTGATCTTCGCACTGTCACATTCTGGGCCTGGTGGCCCCATTTGTGGATCTGGTTTCCCTCCTCTTAAGGGGAAGATCCCGCAGCCTTGCTACCACCTCAGACCACCACCCAGGTGAATGGAGCTAGGCTCTTAATTGAGCCTGCTCTTCCTTCTGTTCTCGAGGTAGTTAAGTCTCCTTTTTAGATGGTGTTTGGTCCATTTCAGGTGACTATTCCCCTCTTTAGTTTTAATTCCAGGCTGGTGCTGGAGAAGTGTGCAATCTACCCTCTGCTCTACCATCTTGCACTGTCTATAGTCTAAATCTTTTTAAAATTAGTTTACATTCAACATTATTGTGTATTACTTTCATATGTATAGCACACTGGTTAGAAGAACTTGTACTTTACAGAGTGAAACCACCAATGTTTCAAGTACCCATACCCCAACTGATACCATAAATACTTATTACAATATTATCAACTATATGCCCTATGCTGTAATCTCCCTATGAGTGACTGGTAATTACCAATTTGTACTTAATCCTTTAACCTTTTTCACCGAAACTCCCAAGCTGCCTACCCTCTTACAACTCTCATTCTGTCCTTTGTATCTTTGAGTTCTTTTCTATTTTGTCTGCCAATTTTGTTCATTAGATTCCACGCAGAAGTGAAATCATATGGCATTTATCTTTCTCTATCTGATTTCACTTACCATAATACCCTCCAAATCCACTCACGCTGTCACAGATATTAGATTTCATCCTTTTTTAGGCTGAATATCATTCCACTGTATAAATGTACCACAGTTTTTCAACCTACTCAACTATCAGTAGATAACTACATTGGTTCGAAATATTGGCTACTGTAAACAATGCTGCAATGAACATAAGGCATATTTATTTATTTATTTATTTATTTATTTATTTGCGGGGTTTCTGGGGGTTTTTTTTTTTGAGTTTTAGCTTTCTTCAGTTTTATCCTCATAGGGTAATCACTGGATCATAAGGCAGCTCTACGATTAAGTTTTTTGAGGTAACTCCACACCTCTTTCCACCATTGATGCATCAACTACATTCCCAACAACA
Source organism: Sturnira hondurensis (assembly GCF_014824575.4). Classification (NCBI taxonomy): domain Eukaryota; kingdom Metazoa; phylum Chordata; class Mammalia; order Chiroptera; family Phyllostomidae; genus Sturnira; species Sturnira hondurensis. Next base: position 186,354 of record NW_028086106.1, on the reverse strand, counting down.
GTACATGAAGGTTCCCTTTTCTCCACATCTACCACAACACTTCTTGATATTTTGATGCCAGCCAGCCCAAAAGGTGTGAGGGGATGGAAATCGCCCAAATTGCGATTTTTTACTTGCATTTCTCTGACAACTAGTGATGTTCAGCAACTTTTCATAAGTCTATTGGCCATCCGTATATCTTACTTGGGAAAGGGTCTATTCAGGCCTTCTGACCACTTTTAATAGGGTTAACTGGGTTGTCTGGTGTTAAGTTCTCTGAGTTCTTAATAAATTCTGGATATGAACCCCTTATCAGACACACTAGAGATGGTATCATGGGATAATATCTCCTCCCATTCCATAGATGGTCTTGTTTTCTTGATGGTTTTTTTTGCCCTGAAATAAATTTTTAGTTTGGTGTAGTCTCATTTACTTTTTTCTTGATTTTCCCTTGTATGAGTAGATATATCAAATATTGCTGTAAGCAATGTCCGAGATATTACTGCCAATATTTTCTTCAAAAAATTATATGGTTTCAGAGACTTCCGCCAAGATGGAGGCATAGGTGGAAACACTGTGCCTTCTCCTACAACCAAGTATGAATATAACAAAGGTTTGGAGAACAAAGACACAGCCAAAGAACACAAAATTGAATTATACAGAAGTCCGACAACGAACCGTTCAACCGGGACAGTAAGAGAGGCAGAGCCAGCAGTGGAGCAGGGTCAGGCAGGAAGGATTCCCCCGACCTGGGCGCGAGGGTGGCCCGGACCCAGTCAGGGTGTGGGGCAGACTGATTGTGGTCCCATATTCGCGCACAGTGAGATGGACCACGCGGGCCCTGGATGGCAAGCCCAGTGGTGGAGGGCTGATGGCAGCGACACACTCGAGTACAGTGGGACAAAACTCGAGGGCCCCGGTGACAGTGGCAGCTGCGGCAGCGGGAGGCGGCAGATGGGACGCCATTGCTCCTCTTTGACCCCGCCCCCACATACAGCGTCACAACCCAGCAACTGGGTTGCCCTGCTCTGGTGAACACCTAGGGTTCCGATCCTGCTAAGTAACAGGCACGAACAGCCCAAAAGATGGCGCAAGAAGAACTCAAAGCCCCAGAGCCGATAACACTAAGCAACCAGGAAATAGCCAGCCTCTCAGATGCACAGTTCAAGACACTGTTTATCAGGATGCTCACAGAACTGGTTGATTATAGTCACAAATTAGAGGAACACATGAAGGCTAAACTAATTGAAATGAAGGGAGATGCACAGGAAACCAATAGTGATGGAAAGGAAACTGGGACTCAAATCAATGGAATGGACCAGAAGGAAGAACAAAACATCCAACCAAAAAAGAATGAAGAAACAAGAATTCAAAAAAATGAGGAGAGGCTTAGGAACCTCCAGGACATCTGTAAACATTCCAAAATCCGGATTATAGGGGTACCAGATGGGGAAAGAAACAGCCACGAGTGGAACACTTACTTGAACAAATAATAAAGGAGAACTTCCCCAGTCTAGCAAAGGAAATAGACTTCCAGGAAATCCAAGAAGCTCAGAGAGTCCCAAAGAAGTTGGACCCAAGAAGGAACACACCAAGGCACATCATCATTACATTAGCCAAGATTAAAATGAAGGAGAGAATCCTAGAAGCAGCAAGGGATAAGGGGACAGTCATCTACAAAGGAGTTCCCATCAGACTGTCAGCGGATTTCTCAAAAGAGACCTTACAGGCAAGAAGGGGCTGGAAAGAAGTATTCCAAGTCATGAAATCCAAAGACCTACAGCCAAGACTGCTTTATCCAGCAAAGCTCTCATTTAGAATGGAAGGACAGATAAACTGCTTCTCAGATAAGGTCAAGTTCAAGGAGTTCATCATCACCAAGCCCTTATTATATGAAATGCTAAAGGGACTTATATAAGAAAAAAAAGATGAAAAATATGAACAGTGAAAGGTCAGCAAACTCACAGTTCTTAACAACCACACCTAAAACAAAAGCAAACCAAGAGGACAGCTAGATCAGGAGTGGAAACATAGAAATGGAGAACACATGGAGGGTTAGCAACAGGGGAGTGGGAGGAGGAGAATGGGGGAGAAGGTACAGAAAACAGCATAGACAGTAGGTAGAAAATAGATAGGGGGGAGGGCAAGAATAGTAGGGGAAATATAGAATCTAAAGAACTTGAGACACATGGTTATAAACTAAGGGGGAGAGAATGGTGGGGGAGGTGGTGTGCAGGGTGGAGGGGAATGAAGGGGGGGAATAGAACAACTGTAATGGTAGAATCAATAAAATATAGTTTTAAAAAAAGAAATTATATGGTTTGAAGTCTTACATTGATGTCTTTAACCCATTTTGAGTTTATTCTTGTATGTGTTGTAAGAAGGTGGTCTAGTTTATTTTGCATTTATATGTTTAATTTTCCCAGCACCAAATTTTGAATAGACCATCTTCACCCCATTGCATGTTCTTGCCTCCTCTGTCAAATATTAATTGGCCATATAGGCATGGGTTGCTTTCTAGGCTCTCTGTTCTGTTCCATTGATTTTTATGTTTTATGCCACTCTCAGGCTGTTGTGATTACTAAGGTCTTGTAATATAGTTTGACACCAGGTAATGTGATACTTCCAATGTTGTTCTTTCTCAAGATTTCTATGGCTATTCGGGGGTTTTTTTGTGGTTCTACAAAATTTTTGGACTATTTAATCCATTTGGCAAAAGGTATATTGGTGAGATTCACAATGAATCTATAAACTGCTTTTGGTATTATAAACATTTTAATGATGTTAATTCTTCCTATCAATGAACACAGCTCATTTGTAACTTGTTCAATTACTTTTTTCAGTATGTTATAATTTTCTAAGTGCAGATCTTTTCCTTCTTGGTTAAATTTATTCCTAGGCACTTTATTTTTTGATGCAATTATAAATCGGATTGTCTTCTTAATTTCCCTTTCTTATAATTCATTATTGGTGTATAAGGTGAACCAATTTCTAAATATTAATTTTGTATTCTGCTACTTTACTGACTTATTACTTCTAGAAGATGCTGGTGAAATATTTAGGTTTCTCTATATACAACATAATTTCAATCACAAATGAGTTTCATTTCTTCCTTTCCAATTTGGGTGCCTTTATTTCTTCTTGTCTAATTGCTGTCGGTAGGACTTCCAGTACTACGTTGAATAAGAGCAGTGAAAGTGGACATCCCTGTCTTGCTCCTGACTTAAAGGAAGTGTTCTGTTTATTCCCCCAAGCAATATAATTTCAGTTGTGGGTTTGCAATACATAGCCTTTATTATGTTGAAGTATGTTCCCTCTATTCCCACACTGCTTGAAGTTTTTTTATCATAAATGGGTGCCGAAATTTGTAAAATGCTTTTTCTGCATGTATTGATATAATCATATGATTTTTATCCTTTATTTCGTTTACGTGGTGTATCACGTAAACTGATTTACAGATATTGTACAAACCTTACATCCTGGAATAAATCCCACTTGATCATGGGGTATGGTATTTCTGATGTTCTGCTGAATTCAATTTGTTAGTATTTTGTTGAGAATTTCTGCATCTATTTCCATCAGGGATATGGGCCTATAATATTCTTCCATGGTTAGGTTCTTATCTGGGTTTGGAATTAGGACGATGCTAGCCTTGTACAATGAGCTTGGGGATGGGGGTCTTCCTTTCTACTAAAATTTTGGAATAGTTTCAGAAGGATAGATGTTAGTCCTTGAAATGTTTGGTAAGATTTACCTGTGAAGCCATCCAGTCCAAGTCATTTGGGTTATTTTTTGGAGTGAGTTTTAGAGTTTTTTCTGTTTCTTCTTGATTCACTTTTGGAACACTGAGTATTTCTAGTAATTTATTTTTTTATTTCATTTTGTCCAAATGTTGGCATATAGTTAGTTGTTCATATTTTCTTATAATCCTTTGTATTTCTGTGATGTCAGTTGTTATTTTCCCATTTTCATTTCTGATTTATTTAGGTCTTCTCATTTTCTTTCTTGATGAGTTGGTTAAAAGTTTATGAATCTTGTTTATCTTCTCAAAGAACTAACTCTTTGTTTCACTGATATTTAGAATTGTTTTGGGGGCTGTATTTTATTTCTGTTCTGATCTTTATTATTTCATTCCTTCTATTCACTTTGGGCTTTACTGTTCTTTTCCTAGCTCATTTAGGAGTTAGCTTAGATTGTTTGAGATTTTTCTTGCCTTTTGAGGTAGGTGAGTATTAGAACAAATTTTCTTTTTAGGACTGCTTTTGTTGTGTTCAACAGAATTTTGGGCATTGTGTTTTTCTTTCACTTGTCTCATGGTAACTTCTGATTTCTCCCTCGATCTCACTGTTAATTCATTCATTGCTTAATAAGATATTATTTAGCCTCCATATGTATGTATGCTTGTTCAGTTTTTCCCTGTATTTGATTTCTACTTTCATAACATTGTGGTCTGAGAAAATACTTGGTATAATATCAACCTTCTGAAATTTACTGAGACTTGTTTCACGTCCAAACACGTTGTCTATGCCAGAAAATGTTCCATATGCACTGGACCAGAATGTATATTCTGCTACTTTGGGATGAAATGCTCCAAAAATATCAATTGAATTAATCTTGCCTAATGTCATTTATGGCCACTGTTCCCTTGTTAATTTTTTTCTTCCATATGATCTATTCATTGATGTCAGTGGAGTGCTAAGAATTCCCTACTATACTTGTATTACTGTTGTTTATTTCTCATTGAGTTCATTCACTGTTTCCTGAAGTTCCCTGAGAATTTTTACAAGTGTTTTATACTCTGCATCTGGTACTGTGTTTGCCTCTATTTCTTTTACTTCTTTTTCTGGGTATTTCTCTACTTCTTTCATTTGAATCATGTCTCTTGATCACCCATTTCATCTGCCTTTTTGTTTTGTCTTTGTGTTATTAGATAGATCTGTTGTGTCTCACAATCTTGAAATGGTGGTCTTTTTTAAAAAATATATATATTTTATTGATTCTACCATTACAGTTGTTCTATTCCCCCCCTTCATTCCCCTCCACCCTGCACACCACCTCCCCCACCATTCTCTCCCCCTTAGTTTATAACCATGTGTCTCAAGTTCTTTAGATTCTATATTTCCCCTACTATTCTTGCCCTCCCCCCTATCTATTTTCTACCTACTGTCTATGCTGTTTTCTGTACCTTCTCCCCCATTCTCCTCCTCCCACTCCCCTGTTGCTAACCCTCCATGTGTTCTCCATTTCTATGTTTCCACTCCTGATCTAGCTGTCCTCTTGGTTTGCTTTTGTTTTAGGTGTGGTTGTTAAGAACTGTGAGTTTGCTGACCTTTCACTGTTCATATTTTTCATCTTTTTTTTCTTATATAAGTCCCTTTAGCATTTCATATAATAAGGGCTTGGTGATGATGAACTCCTTGAACTTGACCTTATCTGAGAAGCAGTTTATCTGTCCTTCCATTCTAAATGAGAGCTTTGCTGGATAAAGCAGTCTTGGCTGTAGGTCTTTGGATTTCATGACTTGGAATACTTCTTTCCAGCCCCTTCTTGCCTCTAAGGTCTGTTTTGAGAAATCCGCTGACAGTCTGATGGGAACTCCTTTGTAGGTGACTGTCCCCTTATCTCTTGGTGCTTCTAGGATCCTCTCCTTCATTTTAATCTTGGCTAATGTAATGATGATGTGCCTTGGTGTGTTCCTTCTTGGGTCCAACTTCTTTGGGACTCTCTGAGCTTCCTGGATTTCCTGGAAGTCTACTTCATTTGCCAGACTGGGGAAGTTCTCCTTTATTATTTGTTCAAGTAAGTTTCCCACTCGTGGCTGTTTCTTTCCCCCTTCTGGTACCCCTATAATCCAGATGTTGGAACGTTTACAGATGTCCTGGAGGTTCCTAAGCCTCTCCTCATTTTTTTGAATTCTTGTTTCTTCATTCTTTTCTGGTTGGATGTTTTGTTCTTCCTTCTGGTCCATTCCATTGATTTGAGTCCCAGTTTCCTTTCTGTCGCTATTGGTTTCCTGTGCATCTCCCTTCATTTCAATTAGTTTAGCCTTCATGTGTTCCTCTAATTTGTGACTATAATCAACCAGTTCTGTGAGCATCCTGATAAACAGTGTCTTGAACTGTGCATCTGAGAGGCTGGCTATTTCCTGGTTGCTTAGTGTTATCGGCTCTGGGTCTTTGAGTTCTTGTGCCATCTTTTGGGCTGCTCGTGCCTGTTACTTAGCAGGATCAGAGCCCTAGGTGTTCACCAGAGCAGGGCAACCCAGTTGCTGGGTTGTGACGCTGTATGTGGGGGCGGGGTCAACGAGGAGCAATGGCGCCACCCTCACCAGGGCCCGCGCGTTTCGTCCCACTGCACATGAATGTGCGACCGCAGTGAGCCCTCCGCCACTGGGTTCACCCGGCTGGGGCCTGCGCGGTCCGACTCAAATGTGCGACCGCGGTCAGTGTGTCCCGCACCCCAACTGGGTCCGTGCCTGGGTCAGGGGATCTTTCCTGCCTGATCCTGCTCCACTGCTGGCTCCGCCCCTCTTACCGGTCTCAGTTGAATGGCTCGTTGTTGTCGGACTTCTGTATAATTCAATTTTCTGTTCTTTGGCTGTGTCTTTGTTCTCCAAACCTTTGTTGTATTCAAACTTGGTTGTAGGAGAAGGCACAGTGTTTCCATCTATGCCTCCATCTTGGCAGAAGTCTCGATATGGTGGTCTTATACAGTAGATGTCTTGTGGGGCTTGGTGGTGCAATCTTCCAGACCATCTAAGCTAGGTGTTCTAGGACTGTCTGTTGTGTGGGTTAGGTGAGGGCTCCTATTTTAGTTGAGTTTTGAACTAATTGCTGTTGACCTCTCCATGAGTGGGGCTGACCCTAGTCTGGATGACTGTAAGGACTGACCCTGTCCACAATAATGAGTCACTATGCAGATGCTCCCCTTCCCCCAACAGCAGAGTTGGCCCCAGCAGGGTCTAGTGACTGTCAAGATTTCCCTCCAGGTGTGCCACTTGTGTGGTCCAAAGCCCACCACCTGTTTTGTTAGTTCTGGCCACTCTTGGGAGGGACTCCAGTGCAAATCAATGTCAGACACTACCTATAATTGGTTTTGGGCTACCTGTCTGCAGCTACCAAGCAATTCTTAGTTTATGATTGCCTGTGGTAGACCTGGGTACATGTAGGAGGGATCAAGCTGAGTAGCACAGTCTGCCTTCACCAGCTCTGACCTTGGGGCAGGTCAATAAAATACCCAAGGCACCCTGAGTACTGCCTCCACCTGCTGGCTACTCTGCTACCCCGAAGCTTCCTGGACTTCCTCAAAAGCCTTCTGAACAGAGCCTATAGGGTGGGCTCAGGGTGGCTGCAACATACAGTCTCTTCCCCAAGAAACAAGTTCAGCAAGGTGAAGAAACCAGGAGTCAGGAGGACCCGTCCAAGGATCTCCAGTTTGGGGACAACTCTGGTCAGTCACTGGAAGATAGGAGGTAGAGAGTACAGTGGGAGTAGCACTTACTCCAGATCCATACAACTCAGTCTCTGCCCAATTCTTTGACCAGAGCTCCCCAAAAAAGAGAGCATGCAGATCCAGGTTGGATGCATCCAGCAGACATTTCTGTAGGGTGTGAGCTCATTAGGGCAGGGCCACCAGTAGTTAGGAGGCCAGGGCAAGTGGGTCTCCAGTTGGGGTACAGTGCCAATGACATGTGCAGGGGTAACAGTTCCCACTCCAAAACCACAAAACTCAAGTGTCTGTCCAAGTCTCCAACAGAGGTTCCCAAGAAAAAGTGCACCACAGGTCCAGAATGGATGCAGCCAGCAGACTTTTCTGCAGAACATGAGCTCAGCAGTACAGGGTCACCAGGAGTTGGATGGATGGAGCTAGTAGCATATGTGTGGGGGGGGAATGGACCCCAGTCTAGAGTCATACAACTCAGTATCTCTCTAAATCTCCAACAAGAGCTCCTCAAGAAAAAAAGCACACCAAATATCCTAGCTGGGGGCAGAGAGCAGACTTTTCTGCAGGATGTAAGCTTGGTGGGGAAGTAACACTGGGAACTGGGAGGACAGAGTTAGCAGGTCTCCTCTTGGGGGAGCAGCACCAGTGGCACGTAGTGGGTAGAGAAATGGCTCCATTTGAGAGCTACACAATTCAGTGACTGCCCAAGTTTCTTACAACTCCTGGGTTTGCCTGAATCTCATTAATTGCACCCCAGGACAAAGCACACTACGCCCAAGCTGCAGCAGACTTTTCTGCAGGGCATGAGTTCTGTAGGGTGGGGCCACTGGGAGTCAGGGGCACAGGGTTAGTATACTCTACAGGCTGGTGCTGTATGGATAGTAAAGCTCAATGCATGGAAGATGGCATAGAGACACAGCACAGGGACTTGGTGGCTGACTCTCCAAGTCTCTCCTTAGGCTCACAAAACACAGTTCTCTATATGACTCCAATTTGTTCTAAATCATCTTCCCTTTCCTCTGAGCACTGGATAAGTGGCTGAGAATGAGATTTTGAGTGCTGGCTCTTTAATAAAGAGAGTATTTGAGTTTCTATCAGACTCTCATCTATCGCTGGAGTACAAAATCCCCATTGATTTTCACGGCCAGATATTATGTAGGCTCCTCTTCTTGGCTTTGGTGCTCTAGGCTGGGGATCCCAGCAATTGCCACACATAGGTTTAGGGCCAGCCCTTCCTGCATCTCCGTCCTTCCTACTAGTCTGTATGTGGCTTCTTTTGTAAATTCTTGGCTATAAGACCTCTTGGTTCAGCTAGTCCTCAGCTGGTTATTCAGGCTGGCAGATCTCTAATTTAGTTGTAAATCTGGTTTAGCACCAAGAGGCAAGTGCTGCTTCTACCTACTCCACAGCCATCTTGCATCCCCATAACCCCAATTTTTTAAAAAACCTACATTTTTATTAACCTGTTACACTATTTCAGAGCTACTAATGGAGAAGAGGAATAAGCACCAATGAGATAGGCTGTTAGCTCATTTTGGAAATTCATGGCTGAGGAGAGCTACCTCTACTAAATTATGAATAAAACTTTCCACAAAATTATTGAATACTGGGACAATCCCAGGCCAATGTTTAAAGCAGATTAGAATTATTCCTCACCAACCTCAGACTTCAGCCTTACTTCTTTGGTGACATGACAGCTTAGATAGGCTGAATATAAAGGAAATACCATGCCAGATCCAGTACCTTTATAAATTTTTGGCAACTACCTAAATCTCCCTTTTTTATACTTTTGGGTTAGTGACCTCAACCTTTAGAGAAATAAAGAAAAATGGACACCAAGTGTAAGGATGATAAAGCCCTGACTTACCTGCTCTGGTACTCAGAAGAAATATAAAAATGGGCTGCTGAACAAAGTTCTTAATGGCCAGGTATCTCTCTTCTCCTCTCACAGAACCATCCACACGCTCGTAGCTGTAACCTTCACACATGGGAAGAAAACATATATTAACCACTTTCAAATACTCTGTATAAAATAAAACATTGTCAGATCAAAAACAAATGCTATTTTTGTCCCTTTCCACACCCAGGCATGCCCCTACTTTAACCAAATCCCATGGATTTGGATATATATCCCATGGATATATATCAAAGGGGCATTTTATTGTTTTACCAAAGAAATTACCATAATATACTCTCCTGTGGATTTTTTAAATATATGTAGTTGATATACTTGCCATTCCTGGACTTAATATTCAATTTTGACTATTCAATTCTGTACTTCAAGGAACCCTGAAGTACACTGTGAACACAGTGTGGGGCAGTTTCCAATTTTGCTAAGACACAATTCTTAGATACATAAGCAGTAAAACACTTGGGAGATGGTAAGTGCGCCTGATGGCCCAGCAGTTGCCTTTCATTAACACTTCAGGCTCCAACACAGATCCATGTTCAGAAGGGGAATTACATGCTCAAGTGGTGTTTGTAAACACGACTTGAGCATAGAGATTCCTCAATCTGCCAATGGCATTTCCTGCAAGTGTCCACTGAACTAGGTATCCACTGGCAAGGCTCTGAAAGACTGATTATGAGTTCATTTATTCTTTTAATCATTTTTAATTTTTCAATTAGTTGACATAAACTATTGTACTAGTTTCAGGTTTGTATATAGGTATTAGGTAGAGCTGCTATGTTACGCAGCGACTAGACATTACACAACTTACTGAGTGATCACCCTGATAAATCTCGTACCCATCTAACACCATACAGTTATTAGAATATCACTGACTTATACTCACCATGCTGTCCTTTACATCCCCATGACTATTCCGTAACAACCAATTTACACTTCTTAATCCCTTCACCTTTTCAACCCATCCCCTCACACTCTCCCTATTTGTCAATTGTCAAAATGTTCTCTGTACCTATGAGTCTGTTTCTGTATTAGCTGTTCATTTGTTTTTTAGATTCAATTACTGATATACACTTATTGCAATTTTACTGTTCATGTTTTTATCTCCTTTTTGTCTTAAAGAAGACCAATTAACATTTCATGTAATACTGGTTTGGTAGTGATGAACTCTTTCAGCTTTTTCTCATCAGGTAAGCTCTTTATGTGTCTTTCAATTCTAAAATATATCCTTGCTGGGTAGAGTAATCTTGGTTGTAGGTTCTTGCTTTTCACCATTTTGCCTATTTCTTGCTACTCCCTTCTGGTCTGCAAAGTTTCTGTTGAGAAGTCAGCTGGCACTCTTTTTTTTATTTTAAGATTTTATTTATTTATTTTTAGAGAAAGGGGAAGGGATGGAGAAAGAGAGGGAGAGAAACATCAATGTGTGGTTGCCTCTCCCATGTCCCCTCCTGGGTGGCCCAAAACCCAGGCATGTGCCCTGACTGGGAATTGAACCGGTGACACTTTGGCTCACAGGCCCACTCTCAATCCACTGAGCTACACCAGCCAGGTCAGCTGACAGTCTTAATGAGAGCTCCCTTGTAGGTAACTAACTCCTTTCCTCTTGCTATTTTTAAGATTCTGTCTTTAACTTTTGCCATTTTAATTATGACATGTCTTGGTGTGGGACTATCTGTGCTTCCTGGACTTATATGTCTTACTTCCTTCACCAGGTTAAAGAATTTTTTAGTCATTTTCAAATAAGTTTTTAATTTCTTGCTCTCTTTTCCTTCTGGCACCCATGATACAAATGTTGGTACACTTGAAGTTTTTCCAGGACCTCCTTATCCTATCTTCATTATTTTTAATTTTTTCCTTTTGCTATTCTGATTGGGTATTTTCTGCTTATATTCCAAATCACTGTTTGATTCTTGGCTTCATCTACTCAACTGTTAATTCCCTATACATTATTCTTAATTTCAGTTACTGTATCATTTATTTCTGACTGTTTCTTTTTCATGGTTTCTATTTCATGCTGTTGAAGTTCTTACTAAGTTCCTTCAGCACACTTATAACCATTTTTCTGAACTTTGTATTTGGTAGTTTGCTTTCATTTCATTCATTTCTTTTTCTGGAGATTTCACAAGGTTTTTCATTTGGGACCTGTTTCTGTCTCCTCATTTTGGCTGCTTCCCAGTGTTTGTTTATATGTATTAGGTAGAACTGCTACATCTCCCAGACTTGGCCTTGTGAAACAGGTATCCTGTAGGGCCCAGTGGCACAGCCTCCCCAGTCACCCAAGTTGGGTGCTCCAGGTGTAACCTGTGTGGGCTGTGTGCACTGTTCTGTTGCAGTTGAGCTTTGATTGTTATAGGTGTCAAAGAAATTGACCCCCAGGCCAATCAGCTGCAGGACTGGCTGCAACAATAACATACGCGCTGCACACAGCAGAAATGGACCCTACAAGAATTTGCTTTAGTGCAACTTTGGTACTCACTGAGTCTGCCCCTCAAGTGTGTTGTTTATGGAGGTGGTAGGTTATAATTGGCATGATCTAAAGCTGTCCACTGCCCTGGCTGGTGTAGTTCAATGATTGAGTGCCAGCCTCCGAACCAAAGGGTCGCTGGTTCAATTCCCAGTCAGAGCACATGCCTGGGTTGTGCGCAAGGTCCCCAGTAGGGGCTGCACGAGTGCAACCAACATTGATGTTTCTCCCCCTCTCTCCCTCCCTTCCCCTCTGTCTAAAAATACATTTAAAAAATCTTGAATAAATAAATAAAGCTGTCCAGGTGCACTGGCCTGAGGCCTCCCAGGAGGTGCAAGGTTAGCCACTGTCTGTGTCCTGCCTGAAACCACTGAGCACAAGCTACAGAGTGATTTTCAGATGGCTACTACTTGTCCTGGGCTTGGAGGTACCTAGGAGAGGCCAAACTGCAAACGAAGGACAGCTGCTGCTAGTGGCTGGCCCGAGGTATGAAGTATTCTGTGGCCAGATGAATTCTGAAGCCAGATGCTAGTTGTTTGAGAGATTTTAGGAAAGTCTAAAGCATGAGGCAAGAGAGGACATTTGTATGGAAAACCCACTGGAAACAGCTTAGGTGGGTCCACAAGTAGGGTGAAGCAAACACTGTGAGCCAGGTTGACAAAAGACTCAAATGTGGCACCTACCTGCCAGCTCTGTGGAGATGGGTCACAGAAAAAGAACAACAGCCTCTGCCAGTACTTTTATCTGGCATAAAGCTGCCCCTCAACCTCTTTCCCTAATGCCAGAACAATTCAGTTCCCTCCATATATCCGTGCTTCCTTTCAAGCTGCTGCCCCAGTGCTGGAGCTCAGAGACAGTGAATCTGAGTAAGTATGTGCACAGGCCCTTTAAGAGGAACTGGCTGGGACTCCAGAAGTCTCCAATCCTTGCTAAGGACTTCTTTCTGACTCTGGAACCCTGGGCTGGGTGGCCTGGTGAGGGACTGGGACCCCATGCTCCTCAGGATGGACCTCTGTGCCGAGATAGCCCTCGTGCTCTTAAATTACTACACGCAGGTGTGGGACCAGCCCATCTGAGTCTCTGCCTTCCTACCTACCTCAATGTGGCTTCTTCTTTAAATCCCTACTTATAGGACTTCCATTCAGGAAGATGTAAGGTGGTTCTGAATAATGGTTATTGGTAGTTTGGTTATAATTTTGATGTAGTTGTGGAAGGATCTGAGCACCTCATTTACCTACACTGCCATCCTGACCATTTCTTAAATAGGAATGTCTGGAGTGGCTACTTCTTCACAACTGATCTCAAAATCAACCAATATTACAGCTGCTTCCCATTATCCCACACAAATTTTACTATACATTAAATAGATTCTCTGGTAATAACTTACATTCCTTATTGTCTTTTGTCTATATAGAATAAAAATTTCCTTTACCTTTTTCTAGGTTGATTAAGTGGGATCTGTATAATTTCAGTATTCATCTTTTCTACTAATCCTGAACAGTTACTCAACTGTTGAGATACATGTTAAAGAACACTGACAGCAACTGTAACTGAAATTGTTTATCGTACATTTTAAAGAATTCTCAACATTTCTGCAACACACATGTTCTCCAGTACCCATATTTTTAAATCACATCACCAATGGAAATATGTGTTTAGTTCTGCCTACATGTCTCCACCCTGCTGTCAATACTTGTGTCACACGATCCTCTCCTTACTTTCAATCTTCCTTTGGTTCTGAGTAATTTTCTTTCGCTACTTTCCTCTGTAACATCTGATACTCTAGATTACTCTTCATGGACCTATCTGAACTGTTAAGTCTAAAAAAGGCTGAGTAACATAGCAACCAAGAAATGTCACCTCTATAATCCATGTAGTCTTGAAGAATGTCCAACATCTCGGTCATTTGGGAGAAAAGTAAAACTCGATGGCCCCTAGCAAGAAAAAGAAGTTTCAGGTGAAACTCACCAAAGAATGCAAGTTTATAAATAAATGAAATACTAAACTAGAAATACAAATGTCATAATCATTTACAGAGACTTTCTCAGAAATACTAAGTATCTTTTGTAAGGACATAGGTCCAAATGTAACTGTATCCTTCAGAGCAACAGTTCTCACACCAGAGTGGGGGTATTCCCAGGGGCATGTATCAATGCACCAAGGAGTGTACAAAGCCCTAGGATAACCAAGGTGACTCTTTCTATAATATCAATTTACAAAATAGAAAAAAATACACTTTTAACAGCAAATAAAGATGTGTTAAAAGTAAAATGTGAAATTTGACTGCATAAAAACTATAAAAAAACTCTAAAAATTGAAAACTCTAAAGAGCTTGTACTCAGCCACCTACAGCTATTCTCTACTTGGAGGTATAAAGTCACTATTCTCTTCTACACAGCTATGACTGTTGAAAAGTCTGTGAAACATCACTTTAGAGAAACAAGGGGTATGTTATATCCTATGTGATACATGAGAAAACTTATATATGGGGAAAAGAGGAGGACACAAAATGGATTAAGTCAACAATGGAGTCAAGCCTAGAGCCCTATGTTATCACCTGTTATTTTAAGCTTGCATAAAGAAGTATGGCACTGTCAAATAAATACTCTCACTAGAAAACCTAATTTAGTCTGAGCTTGCAATGGATGCAAGAGGAAGAATTATGAATTCCTTCAAGATTCAAGTCCAAAATAGGAAAAGGCATTAAATTTAAAAGGTGAGGACCTTAATTCTAATCCCATTTCTGCCAACTGCTGGCTATATTACCTTAGACAAGTCACATGACCTCTCTAGGCCTATTTTAATACCTGTGAAATACAATGATTAGAGAGAAGACATTTATGGGTCCTTTTCCAACTCCAATACACTCACAGTAGATATATCGAAGCCAAAAAAATACAGTTAAGACATGCAATTATTTGACTAGCACATTCCTAATGGTGGGTGCTTTTGCTAAATTTGAGGTATTAGGTTGGATGAGGCCCACTTGGGGCAGTAGTTCCTAGACACAACTTTGAAATTCTTTGGAAGCTGAGACTTCTCTGAGGACTAGGGGGATCAGATATAGGCTGGACACCAGGATACTGAACACTTAGCTGAACCGTTAGAAGCTCCAAAAATGACTTGGTCTTCCAACACCCAACTCATGTCTCTGAGATCAAGTCTCCCAAGTTCTAAGTTAAAACCAAAACATCGCCCCGAGCAGTGTGGCTCAGTTGGTGGGGTGTCATTCTACAAAGTGAAAGCTGCCAGTTTGATTATCAATCAGGGCACATGCCTGGGTTGTGGATTTGGTCTCAGGTCAGGGTGCATATAGGAGACAATCAATACATATTTCTCTCGCTCTCTTTCTTCCACCCTTTCCCTCTCTCTAAAAATAAAAAACTAAAATCTTTAAAAAAATCACATGTTAACAAAAGTGAGTATTTACTATGCCCTCACTATGTATCAATTCAACACAAGGAACCAGAAGTTAACCAAAAAAGAAATGCTTGATGTTATCTCTGTCCCTGTGGAACTGAACAACATAGCTGGAGTGATATAGTTAATATACTGCCAATTAATTAGCTAGCAGATTAAGGAGGTACATGGCCAAGTGCTGGATTAGGATCCTAAGTGCTATAATAATTCAGGAAAGGAAAGAATGATTATGGAGGAGATGGGGTGGGACGGGCTGGATCGAGGTGGAAGGTGTAGTTGTACAAGTAGAACCTGAATCAGGGTCTTGAGAAAAGGAAAACTGGAGATAGTCTCAAGAAATCAGTGAGTTACTGATTATACTGGTTTTAACAGTCGCCAGCTCAGAGCAGAAAATGTGAGCCTACTACCTACCTGGAATACAGGTATGCTAACAGTTTATCTAGGAGATGAAGTTTCCCACTGGCCTCAATCAGGTGTTCTCCAATTTCAAAAGGCTCTGGTTCCACACCTGGAAAAGAAAGAACCCAGTCTCAATAGTGTGTCCTCAGTAAGGCCAGACTCTGGGAATGAAGAGGCCCATGGTCCAGCTACCTCTAATTGATAATGGGCTCAAGTCTCATCTCTCTTTGAGGCAATTTATAATTGTTTCCATGAAAACCTTAGTGCTGCTTATCATCAATCACAGAGCCTGGTACACCTATATGTTTAATAAATGTTTATCCAAGGAACAAACCAACTCTAGGAAACTGAGGAACAGGGAGACCAAAGACACCCAAAATTGAAATCCAAGTTTTTCACTCTACAAAACAAATCAAGAAATAGGCTTAGCTGTATAAACTAGTCATACTCAAGGTGGAGGATAGCAGTCAGATTAACCTAGAGGGCTGCTTTCAAAATGTACATATTCCCAACATACCCCTCCCTGGAAAAAAAGTCCCATTATGCATCTAATTAAGATGCTGTGACATTTTAAAACAATTTTTAGCACTGCCTGGGAAAGATGCCCTTAAAATGACTACAGCAAACCTTCTGCATTGGTCCTATCCATATAGAGCCCCAGGAGTCCTGAAACTTTCCCAAAGGCTACCAGAGTGAATTAAAAAACACAGTTTAACTGACAGGGACCAGAGGGGTGGGGGTAGGGAGATAATGGGTGAAAGAAGGGGACGGAGCAGGCAAAGGAACATAAACAGAGGACTCATGGGCACAGACAATGGGGGGATTGACGGTGGGAGTGGGAGGGGGTAGGGGTGAGCAACAGGGAAAATAGGCGGGACAACTATAAGTGAACAACAATAAATTACAAAGAAAACTAAACAGTTTGAATGAAAATGAAAACATTACATATCAAAATGTACAGAACAGAGCCAAAGCAGTACTGAGAATGTACAGACATCTATAAATGGAAAGGGAAGCAGCAAAGTAAGCTGAGAAGGAACAGATATAACATAGGCAGAAAAGAGAAAGTACTGTCCCAAAAATCAAGTGAAGAACAAGAAAGGAGTGATCAACTATGTCAAAAGATTTGAGACATTAATTAAACTGTGAACTGACAAGCCTGACTGGTGTAGCTCAGTGGATTGAGCGTGGGCCTCTGAAACAAAGGGTTGTGGTTTGACTCCCAGTCAAGGCACATGCCTAGATTACAGGCCAGGTCCCCAGCAAGGGGCCCACAAGAGGCAACCACACATTCATGTTTCCCTCTCTTTCTCTTTCCCTTACCCTCTCTCTAAAAATAAATAAAATATTTTTTTAAAAATTCCCACTTTTGTTTATTAAAAAAAAAGTTAACTGCCAACCATTGCTTGGGAAACATAGAGAACAGTGATGAAAGGCTGGGTGGGTTCAAGACAAAGGGATATCTTATTATATAAAAATGATTAGATACATCCAGACTATAAGACACCTCCTAAAATAAATGGCCTTGATTCTTCAAAACTGTCAATTTCATGAAAGGCAAAAAGGGCTAAACAAGGTAAGAGGTGTTTCTAAATTATAGGAAAATAAAGGGACATGACAAATGCAACCAGAGTTTATGAATGGATCTCAAACTGAAAAAGAAAAAAGTAAAACAGTCTTAGGGATACTCTTAGGAACAACTGAAAAAATTTGAATATGATGAATATATTAAATAACATGAACATAAAATATTAATAAAATAGAGAAAATAGACAGAAAATACATGCAATTCTTTTGAAAAAATTTGTTATGTTGGCCACAGAAATAATAACAAAAAGTAATGTGAGAAAAGGGGAACTGCCTTACCATCAAATAAATATGGGTGATCCACACACTTTCGAAGCTGGGACAAGACATTCTGAAGTTTAACTTTCTTTGCCATCTCGTTTTCAAATGCATCTGAAATGTAAAAAAAAATAAATAAAAAAGAGGCAAGAGAATTCAGCCAAGATGGAGGTGTAAGTGGAAACACTGTGCCTCCTCTCACAACCAAGTTTAAAGTCAACAAAGTTTCAGTAAGAAAAACACAGCCAAAACACAGAAAATTGAACTACATGGGAGTCCGACAACAAGGAACCGTTCAACCGGACCAGCAAGGGGTGGAGCCAGCAGCGGAGCCAGGTAGGGCAGGAAAGATCTCCCGACCCACACCCACAGGCAGCCATGGGCAGATCCCAGGTGTAGGATAGCAACAGGTGGACCCAGTGAGGGCGCAAGGCGGCAGGCTGACATGGTCATACATTCGAGCCCAAATAAACCAGCAAAGGAGAGAGCAGTGAGACAGACCCCCACAGGCCCCAGCAGCGGGAAGCAGCAGAGGGAACCGCCATTGCCCTTCTCTGACCCCACCCCCACATACAGTGTCACAACCCAGCAACTGAGTTGCCCCACCCTGGTGAACACCTAGGGCTCCTCTCCTCATATGTAGCAGGTGCAAATGGACCAAAATATGGCTCAAGAAGAATTCAAAGCCCCAGAGCCGATAACTCTAAGTGAAAAAGAAATAGCCAACCTTTCAAATGCACAGTTCAAAATACTGGTGATCAGAATGCTCACAGAACTGGTCGATTTTAGTCACAAATTAGAGAAACAAATGAAGGCCAAACAAATTGAAATGAAGGGAAATGCACAGGAAACCAATAGTGATGGAAAGGAAACTGAGACTCAAATCAAGGGAGTGGACCAGAAGGAAGAAAAAAACGGACCAAACAGAAAAATATGAAGAAACAAGAATTCGGAAAAAAAAATGAGGAGAGGCTTAGGAACCTCCAGGACATCTTTAAATGCTCCAACATCTGAATTATAGGGGTACCAGAAGGGGAAGAGGAACAGCCACGAGTGGAAAACTTCTCTGAACAAATAATAAAGGAGAACTTCCCCAGTCTGACAAAGGAAATAGACTTCCAGGAAATCCAGGAAGCTCAGAGAGTCCCAAAGAAGTTGGACCCAAGAAGGAACACACCAAGGCACATCATAATTACATTAGCCAAGATTAAAATGAAGTAGAGAATCCTAGAAGCAGCAAGAGATAAGGGGACAGTCACCTACAAAGGAGTTCCCATCAGACTGTCAGCAGATTCCTCAAAAGAGACCTCACAGGCAAGAAGGGGCTGGAAAGAAGTATTCCAAGTCATGAAATCCAAAGACCTACATCCGAGATTGCTCTGTCCAGCAAAGCTCTCATTTAGAATGGATGGGAAGATAAAGTGCTTCTCAGATAAGATCAAATTCAAGAGTTCATCACCACCAAGCCCTTATTATATGAAATGNTTTTTATCTTCTTTTTCTTAGACACATCCCTTTAACATTTCATATAATAAGGGCTTGGTGATGATGAACTCCTTGAATTTGACCTTATCTGAGAATCACTTTATCTGCCCTTCCATTCTAAATGAAAATTTTGCTGGGTAGAGCAATCTTGGATGTAGGTCTTTAAATTTCCTGACTTGGAATACTTCTTTTCAGCTCCTTCTTGCCTGAAAGGTCTCTTTGGAGAAATAAGCTGATAGTCTGATGGGAAGGCCTTTGTAGGTGACTGTCCTCTTATCTTTTGCTGCTTCTAGAATCCTCTCCTTCATTTTAATTTTGGGTAATGTAATTATGATGTGCCTTGGTGTGTTCCTTCTTCGTTCCAACTTCCTTAGGACTCTCTGAGCTTCCTGAATTTCCTGGAAGTCTATTTCCTTTGCCAGATTGGGGGAGTTCTCCTTTATTATTTGTTGAAATAAGATTTCCNAGTGCTTCTCAGATAAGATCAAATTCAAGAGTTCATCACCACCAAGCCCTTATTATATGAAATGTTAAAGGGACTTATCTAAGAAAAAGAGGATGAAAAATATGAACAGTGAAAGGACAGCAAACTCACAGTTATTAACAACCACACCTAAAACAAAAGCAAACCAAGAGAACAGCTAGATCAGAAGCGGAACCATAGAAATGAAGACCACATGGAGGGTTAGCAACAGGGGAGTGGAAGGAGGAGAAGGGGGGAGAAGGTACAGAGAATAAGTAGCATAGATAGTAGGTAGAAAATAGACAGGGGCAGGGCAAGAATAGTAGGGGAAATATAGAATCTGAAGAACTTGAGACACGTGGTCATACTAAAGGGGGGGATGGTGGGGGAGAGGGTGTGCAGGGTGGAGGGGAATGAAGGGGGTGAATTAGAACAACTGTAATGGCATAATCAATAAACTATATTTTAAAAAAAGAAAGAGGCCAAGAGATGGACTACTGAACAAAAAAAACAAACCCTCTAAGTTTCCATAAATAATCTCACTCATTTTAATGTACCTTTCATACCTATATTAACCTCCTAAATTTCACTGAATTATAGTAAGAATTAACAGCGTGTCCATATGCAGTTTCCTTGCCGTCCCTTTAAGGACCCTAACCATAAATTAAACTCAGGAGTACTTTGTTACTCTTTTGTACATTCTAAATTTCCTTCTTTAATCACTGTTCTTGAGCCAAGGGACAGAAAAATATAAACTGAGAGACTGTTCCACTCCTATTTCTCCTTTTTACTCCCAATTCCTCCCAGTAAATTTGATTGAACAAATTTTGAGGCATGGGAAAATGAGAGGCATGAGTGCAACACCCAGAGGTGTTTCCTTAACCACAGGCAATACCAAAAACTGAGCTGGGGGGAGAGGGAGGAAATTTCACAACTGCAGCAACAAATAAAGTGTGAGTTAAGTTATACTAAAGACACTCAGCCAGTTTCATTGCAGCTGATCTGAATATATGCAAAATACAAAACTCCATCCCATAGTCTTCCTATACAAAGCAACTGTGATTATAAAATAATTCTCTGCATGAAGACCACATCTTTATTTAGATTTCAAGCAGACAAGTGCCCTCTGAGTACCTAGATCTTTCATCAAAATGGCCTTGTAGTATTTTTTCTGCAGTGCTGACATGCCATGGTATATCACTACTTCTGTCTTCTTGGGAAGCTCTGTAGCTACGTCGGCTTTCACTCGCCTCAGCAGAAATGGCTGCAAAAGTTTATGTAGTTCACTTGCTGTGTAAGAAAAAAAAAACATGGAGTGTGAAGTGGAAGGAAGAAAACATACAGCAATTTATTTTTATTTCTCATTTTCATGACAATTCTGCATTCTAGGCCACTATGGTAATTTTTCAGTGTTTCTTCCTTCACTGGGTTCTTTCCAATCCTTCTGGAATCATTATTAGCTCTTAATAAGAACTAGGAATACTCAAAGAACTTCATTTTTACTAATAATCTCATTGATTAGTATAGTATCTTAGAAATGCAAATAAGTAATCTTGTCCCCACTTCTAGAGTTAAGTGAGGCTCACAAAAATTAAGCATCTTATCCGAAGTCACATAGCTA
The DNA here is from genome assembly GCF_014824575.4 of Sturnira hondurensis. Lineage (NCBI taxonomy): Eukaryota > Metazoa > Chordata > Mammalia > Chiroptera > Phyllostomidae > Sturnira > Sturnira hondurensis. Next base: position 165,326 of record NW_028086106.1, on the reverse strand, counting down.
GATGCCACTGCTGCTGGCATTCAAACTTAGTTCTTCTGACTTGATCTCTCTTGTTCACCCCCAAGTGTGGTAAACTCCAAAAGCTAGCCAAAATTGGAATTACACCAAATGTACAATTGCCAGATACATCAAATAAAAATACAAGAGCCCAGATAAGTCTGAATTTCAGATAAGTAACAATTAATTTTAATGAGTACATCCCATGTATTATTTCACTAGGTATCATATATTTTATCTGGCAACCCTAAGCATGTGGGCAATCAGAGCAGGTCCCCCAGGGAATCTTCAGCCTGAGGTGTCAAGATTTTTGTGTGAGAAGCCATTCCAACTCATACTCAGTAAGCACATTCAAACTCACTAAGGAGAATGCCCACCATTTGTCTTGAATAAACAGTCTAGGATAATATTATTGGGATATAGAGATAATTCTATGAAGCAGAGGTACAAAGATACATGAGGAAGAAGGCTACAACTGGCAGATGTATGAATGAGGAAGGCTTTCCTCCTTCACTCCCACCACCCATCCATCCCAGTTGGTTCTGGTGCCATTTTAAAAGCACCCAGTGCTATGGAATGCTGAAGAGAAGTTTGGGGCTATACTACCCAATTAATTTTCTGCCTCAGAAAGTAGCACAGAAACTTAACAAAGTTCTTACACAAATTATATATTAGAAAAATAAAGTCTGAAAATCAGCAGACACCTTCTATTTCTTCCAAAAATGAGCCAAAGAAGCCCAAATGTAGACTCATGTAACAAGAGAGTCATGATAGCAGACAACTGGGAACAACATGAGTAACCTATCATCATCTGATTTTTGTGTGGCTCTTTAACTTCCTGGAAGGTATCCTCTGGATATTGAATCTTTTCTTTTCTATCTACAACCATTATCTATTTTGTACTCAGGCAGTTTCTGGGCCCAGGCTTCTTGGGAACATTTTGTCAGAAGGGCACTTGCCTGACTCAGACTCTTTCTCAATATCCTGGTAACGTTGAACAAAATCTTCTATCTGCTCCTTGGAAAAGGCATCAGGCTCCACAAAACTGAGGAGGGAGTAGAGCTCATAGAGGCTATTCTGGATGGGAGTTCCGGTCAGCAGGAGATTGAAAACTACTGAGAACTAAAATACATTAAAAAAAATAAAGGGAAAACATCTGTAACACTGGGCAGCAGGACTGAGTTTCCTATGACAACCTTTTACCCATGCAAAGAGAGGCATGACTTAATGGAATGACCACAGGGATATGAAATCAAAAGGCTCAGGTTCAAGTTGAATACTGTTTGATGTAGAAAATAACACCTTTTCAGTTTCAACTCTAAGAAAGAGATAATAATCCTACAATGGAGATACTGTTAAAAGGATGTAAGTAAAATCATTTTGTATACTTTGAACTACTACATGAGTATTCAATATGGTCTTTATTATTTAATCCATGTGGGGATTCAAGCCATCTTCTCACCTATGTGGGGGAATCTACAGATGCATCAGAAGTAAATACCATATACTCATGCAATTTGAGAAGCCCGAAATTAAAGCAGCAGGCCCCACCACTACAAACACAAACAAGAAGATCTACACTCACCTTGCACTTCATCACATGTAACACATCAAGACTTCCTGATATTTCCAGACATAGGGCCATATACAGCCCAAAATACAAAAAAATAATTTCCATTTGAGCAACGAATGACAACACCATGCATAAGTAACTAATGAAGTAAAACGTTACGAAAAACAGTAACAATAAACATTAGATTAAGCAAAGAACAACTCCTGACCTGCGATTAACAAGAATATACATCATTTTAACTAAATAGTACAGCAAAACGGGAAAGCCACATCCTATGTATTAGTATTAGTTATAATACTAATATAACAAGTATATTAGTATTATTTAGATCCTAACCAGAGGATACATTTACTGATTTTAGAGAAAGGAAGAAAGAGTGAGACAAACATCAATTGGATGCCTACCTACTACATGCACCCTGAGGATCGAACTTGCAACATAGCAATGTGCTTGGATTGGGAATCAAACCTGCAAACTTTTGGTGCATGGAAAGAGGCTACGACCAACTGAACCACCCATCCAGGGCTGTGTATTATTTTAATTACCAAAATACAATATGTATGTGTATATACTTATGTGTGTGTTCATACCATGTTTTGGTTTTAAAACAATTTATTTTAATTTTAAAAATATAACAAATGCAAATTATACATCCAAGTGTAAACAAGCACAGCAAAGGATATGGTTGTAGAAACACCAAATGTTAATACATACAGAAGAACAGGATATTTAGAAGATTTTTGTTTCATCTTATTATTTATATTGTGATTTGAGAGAAAGTCATAAGAAAGATACTGTTTTTTGTCATAAGAAGAATTAACAGATGAAGTAACACAAATGATTAAAATTGATTTGAATATGTTTTGAGTTTTTTGGCAACCTCTTTGTTTCTCTATTAAAATAATTTTTTTTTCTGTTTTTGACATTAGGGAGAGGACAAAAGGAGGGAGAGAAACATCAATGTGAGAGAGGAATATCAATCAGCTGCCTCTAGCAGGCACCCTGACCAGGGACCTAACCCACAACCCAAGCATGTACCTTGACCAGAAATCAAAACTGAGACCTTTCAATTTGCAGGACAAAACTCAACCAACAAAGCAACACTTGCCAGGGCTATTTCTTTTTTTAAAAAATACATTTCACAGATTATACCATTACAGTTGTTCTATTCCCCGCCTTCATTCCTCTCCAACCTGCACACCCCTGCCCCCACCATTCCACCCCTTCAGTTTATGACCACGTGTCTCAAGTTCTTCAGATTCTATATTTCCCCTACTATTCTTGCCCTCCCCCATCTATTTTCTACCTACTGCCTATGCTATTTTCTGTACCTTCTCCCTCCTTCTCCTCCTCCCACTTCCCTGCTGCTAACCCTCCATGTGGTCTTCATTTCTATGGTTCCACTCCTGATCTAGCTGTCCTCTTAGTTTGCTTTTGATTTAGGTGTAGTTGTTAATAACTGGGAGTTTGCTAACCTTTCACTGTACATATTTTTCATCCTCTTTTTCTTAGATAAGTCCCTTTAACATTTCATATAATAAGGGCTTGGTGGTGATGAACTCTTGAATTTGATCTTATCTGAGAAGCACTTTATCTGTCCTTCCATTCTAAATGAAAGCATTGCTGGATAAAGCAATCTTGGATGTAGGTCTTTGGATTTCATGACTTGGAATACTTTTTTTCAGCCCCTTCTTCCCTGGAAGGTCTCTTTTGAGAAATCAGCTGACAGTCTGATGGGAACTCCTTTGTAGGTGACTGTCCCCTTATCCCTTGTTGCTTCTAGGATTCTCTACTTCATTTTAATCTTGGTTAATGTAATGATGATGTGCCTTGGTGTGTTCCTTCTTGGGTCCAACTTCTTTGGGACTCTCTGAGCTTCCTGGATTTCCTGGAAGTCTATTTCCTTTGCCAGACTGGGGAAGTTCTCCTTTATTACTTGTTCAAATAAGTTTTCCACTTGTGGCTGTTTCTTTTCCCCTTCTGGTACCCTTATAATTTGGATGTTGGAACGTTTAAAGATGTCCTGGAAGTTCCTAAGCCTCTCCTCATTTTTTTGAATTCTTGTTTCTTCATTCTTTTCTGGTTGGATGTTAAGTTCTTCCTTCTGGTCCACTCCATTGATTTGAGTCCCAGATTCCTTTCCATCACTATTGGTTTCCTGTGCACTTCCCTTCATTTCAATTAGTTTAGCCTTCATTTGTTCCTCTAATTTGTGACTAAAATCAACCAGTTCTGTGAGCATCCTAATCACCAGTGTTTTGGACTGGGCATCTGAAAGGTTGGCTATTTATTGGTCGCTTAGAATTATAGTCTCTGTGGCTTTGAGCTGTTCTTGAGCCATGTTTTGGTCTGTTCACACCTGTTATGTATGAGGGGTGGAGCCTTAGGTGTTCACCAGGGTGGGGCAACCCAGTTCGCTGGGTTGTGACACTGTATGTGGGGGCAGGGTCAGAGAAGGGCAATGGCAGTCCCCTCTGCTGCCTCCCGCCGATGGGGTGAGTATTCTGTCCCACTGCATGAATGTGTGACCGCAGTCAGCCCACCACCTTTCGCCCTCACTGGATTTGCTGGGGCCTGCAGGGTCTATCTCACTGCTCACTCCTCTGCTGGTTTATCTGTGCAGGAATGTGTGACCGAGGTCAGCCTGCCCTGCACCCTCACTGGGTCTACGATGCTACCCCAGCTGCCTGAGCGCCTGGGTTGGGGGATCTTTCCTGCCGGACCCTGCTCCACTGCTGGCTCCGCCCCTCTTACCGGTCTCAGTTGAATGGTTCGTTGTTGTTGGACTTCCGTATAGTTCAGTTTTCTGTTCTTTGGCTGCATCTTTGTTTACTAAACCTTTGTTGTATTCAAACTTGGTTGTGGGAGAAGGTACAGTGTTTCCACCTACACCTGCATCTTGGCGGAAGTCCAGGGCTATTTCTTTATAAAATGTGTAATCAATGTCCACTCATTCATGCCTGATTGCCCGTGGAGGTAAAGTTTTCATAGTATCACAAGTGTGGAAACGGGTCAAAAATAAATTTCCAATAATCAAATCACATTTTTGCAACGTGTGTTCGCCAAGCAAAGAGTTGAGTTGACCAAAGAACATAAGGTCACAAAGATAACCAAGGCTGTTGGTCACAACAATCAACTTCTACTATCATCAGTTACCACTCTTATTCAAAGCAGTGTCTGTTCTGGCACCAAAACTTATAACTGGGTTTTAAACAATCCTGAGACAACCCAGTTTCTGTAAAATATTTTACAAATACCATCCATGTTATTAAATATGCTTCTACACAACTTTTTCAGCATAGTCTTACCTTGTAAATGTAGTGTATGAATGTAGCATAAATTATATAATCAATTCTTCATGTTTCACATTTAGGATGCTTCCAACATTTACAAACAAGCTCGAGAGAAAAGGCACTTCTCAGCTATATTAGTAAGTGTATTTTTTCCAACCAATTGGTTATCTGCAATTTAAACCTCACCTAAAAATATTTCTTAGATAATATAGAACAGTGTCTTCACTTAATCCCTCTGAGCTGTAGTTTCCTTATGAATAATAAGAAAAGGCTCTGAAACCAGCCACAAAATTTAAGTTTCCCCACTCCAAACCTAGTGTTCTTTTACTATATGTACTTCCCCCCTTGTAAAATAGTAAACCAAGTTGGTAGTTTATGAAGCAGTCTGTTATGAAATTGAGCACCAGCATATATAAACCTCTTGGGGAAGAGGCACTGTTACAAGGCCCTAAAAGGAAGGCAAAGGAAGGGGAGGTGAGATGATGGATGAGTAAATGGAAGCCACATCCTCCTAGAACCAACTAGGAATTACAACTAAAATGAGGAGAAATCACCCCAAACAAACAACTAAATAGCAAGAGATAAGCCTGGTAACTTCAGTCTGACAAAAGAATCATCTTCACAGCACTGACTGGTAAGGAGTACAGTTGGAATTCAAGAAAGCTGCCTGACTGTCCACAGGCAGCAGCACCAGAGATATACTGAAGCAGCCAGTTGGACCTCCTGAGAAGAATGGAGTGGAAACCCTAAGCAGAGATCCCCAGCCTAGAGTACCCAAGCCCAAAAGGTACACAGAGAACTGATGACGAAAAGCAGCAGGGCTGCTCTCTCCCAGAGACAGATGGCTAGAAATTCAAAGAGCTGTTTAAAGGGCCAATCCACAAATTTTCATTCACAACCACTTACCCAGGACTCTGGCAAAAGTGGCTACAGAGTGGACTGGTGATGCCTAAGGAGAGACTGGGGACAGAAGCTTTGGGGAGAGAACTAACGGAATAGTCACCAAGGATGCCAGTGCAGAGTCCTGCTCAGGCAGACCACTCCCGTCCAAATAGTAGCGGCCTGAGGAGAAACAATAGCCCCAACACAAAGGGGGCTCTGCCCAGCCCTATGGGGCTTAAGCCTGACTACTAAGTGTGGAGTGATTACATTAATATCTGAAGGAGACAGGCACAGAGAATAGATTCCTGGCAATGTCAGAGCAGGCTGAATAAGGTCAGACGGGGTCAACATAAGATATTTGTAGAGGTGGATCCAGAAAGAAAAAACATCAGCAAATACCAGAGGCTACCTAGACAAAATCCACTGTGGTCTTCTACATGATTAACAACAATTTCTTTCCTGCATAGCTTTTTAACATTCACTTTTTCCCAGCAAGTTTATGCATATTAAGTCACTAGATTTTATACTACAGTTTAATTCTGCCCTTCTTATAATAGTCTTAATCTCTTTACACCCTTATTAATACTGGTTCATTTCCTATTGATAGTGGGATTACAGGGGGAGATATTTTTGCAGATGTTGGTTTTTCCCCTGGGCTTTGTGGTTTTATTCTGGCAGCACCAGCACAACACCATCCAAGATGTGGTGGGAGGAGTGATCCTCACTCAACCAGCTGGAGAGAATGATCCAACAAAGAACTACCCAAACACAATTAAAAAACAATTACATCCACGAAGCCACATAAATGGTAGAAAGGGCATCCCAACAGCAGCAAGTTCAAGAGCTCAAGGAGACTGCACCATTGAATCTCACAGGTCTCCTACCACAGAAGTTCACACCACAAACTCAGGGAGTCAAAACAAATCAATTTAAGAAGCAGAGGCAAATGAGGAATATCTCAAATAATGGGAAGACAAAGAAACAACACCCAAACTATAGGAAAGGAGGCATTCTCAGAGAGAATGCTCAATGAAATAGAGGCAAGTCAACTATGAGATGTTGAGTTCAAAATAATGGGTATAAGGAAGCTCAATGAGCTCACTGAGATTGTACCAAAAACTACAAGGAAGCTAGCTATAAGGAACTTACTGTGAATTACACAGGCATGAAAAAGGACATAGAAGCTAGCAACAAAAGCCAAGAAGAGGTTAAAAATACAATTTCTGAATTCAGGAACACAGTAGAAGGAATCAAAAGCAGGCTAGATGAAGGAGACAATGCAAATTAGCAACCTGGAGGACAAGGTAGAAAAAAAAACACCCAGAAAGAGCAAAAAAAGTCAAATAGGATGAAGAGGGATTAAGGAAAATGCAAGACAACACGACACATAATAATATCTGTATAATAGTGACACCAGAAGGAGAATAAGAGGAGCAAGGGATAGAAAACCTGTTTGAAAAAGTACTGATGGAAAACTTCCCTAATTTAATAAGAGAAAAAGCAGCACAAATCTAGGAAGCAGAGAGGGTCCCAATCAAGAGAAACCCAAAGAGGCCCACTCCAAGACACATCATCATTAAAATGGCAAAATACCAAGACAAAGAGAGAATCTTAAAGGCAGCAAGGGAGAAACAGGAAGTAACATACAAGAGAGCCCTGAAAAGGCTGTCAGCTGACTTCTCAATGGAAACGCGACAAGCCAGAAGGGATTGGCAAGAAAAATTCCAAGTAATGAAAAGCAAAGGCCGCCAACCAAGACTACACTATCCAGCAAGGCTCTCAATTAAAATGGAAGGGGAAATAAGGAGTTCCCCAGATAAAAGAAAGCTGAAAGAATGCACCTCCACTTAACCAGCCCTGCAAGATATGCTAAAGGGGCTGCTTTAAGAAAAGGAAGAAAAATAATGAGAGCTAGAGGAACACGGGTACAAAGGGAGTAAAATGACAATGAATAAGAACCCATCAGCCTGGCTGGTGTAGGTCAGTGGACTGAGCACAGGCCTGTGATCCAAAGGGTCGCCAGTTCAATTCCCAGTCAGGACACACACCCGGGTTGCAGGCCAGGTCCCCAGTATGGGGTGTGCTAGAGGCAACCACACATTGATGTTTCATTCTCTCTCTTTCTCACTCACTTCCCCATCTCTCTGAAAAAAATAAAATCTTTAAAAACAAAGGAACCCATCCATAATAACCTTAAATGTAAATGGATTAAATGCTCCAAACAAGACACAGGGCAGCTGAATGGATAAGAAAACATGACCCACACATATGCTGCCTGCAGGAGACCCACCTCAGAACAAAAGACCTACATAGACTGAAAGGGTTAGAAAAAATATACCAAGCAAATGGACATGACAAAAAAGCCAGGGTAGCAATACTTATAATAGACAAAATAGACTTCAAAATAAACTCCGTAAAAAAAGACACAGTAGGATACTTTGTAATACTCAAAGGAAGAATTCATCAAGAAGACATCAACATTGTAATATATATGCACACAAAACAGGAGCACCCAGATATATAAGGATAATCTTAGAGGACTTCAAGAAAGACATTGACAGCAACACAATTATACCAGAAGATTTTAATACCCCATTGTCAAAAATAGACAGATCTTAACAAACAAAATATCAAGAAGGATATTGCAGCATTGAACAATGCCCTAAATCTAATGTATTTAAATGATATATACAGAACCTGTCATCCCAAAGCAGCAAATTATTCATTATATTCAAATGCCCATGGAACATTTTCAAAGATAGAACATAAAATAAGCCTCAACAAATTCAAGAAAAATGAAATCCTATCAAGAATTTTCTCAGACCATGAGGGTTTGAAACAAGAAACCAAATGCAAAGAAAAAATTTAAAAACTTTCAAATTCTTGGTGATTGAACAGCATGCTATTAACAATGAATGGGTTTACAATAAGATCAAAGAAGAAATCAGAACTTTTCTGGAAACAAGTGAAAATGAACTCACAATAGTCCAAAGTTTATGGGACACAGCGAGGGCGGTCCTGAGAGAGAAATTCTTAGCAATACAGGCCTACCTAAGAAAGATAGAAACCCTTCAAACAAACAACCTGGCCCTACACCTATAAGAACTGGAGGAATGACAACAAAACCCATAGTGAGAAAAAGGAAGGGAATAACCAGGATCAGAGCAGAATTAAATGACATAAGGACTAAAAGTATAATTTCAGGATCAATAAAACCAAAAGCTGGTTCTTTGAAAAGATAAACAAAATCGACACATCTTTAACAGGCTCGTCAGGAAAAAGAGAGGACCCAAATAAACACAATCAGAAAATAAATACAAAGGACTGTAAGAAATTATTACAAACAACGCTATGCCAAGAAATTTGAAACCTTAGTTTAGGGTACAAATTCCTTGAAAAATTTAATATTCCAAAACTGAATGAAGAAGAATCAGAAAGCCTGAAGAGACCACTAACAGATGTCAAAATTCAAGCAATAATCAAAAAACTCGTGGTGAACAAAAGCCCTATACTCGATGGTTTCTCAGGACAATTTTACAAAACATTTAAGAAAGTGGTTACCCCCACTCTTCACAGACTATTCCATGACTTCCAAAAATAAGGAAGGCTCCCAAACTCTGTGTGAAGCCAGCATAATCCTATTCACAAAACCAGAGAAAGACACAATGAAGAAAGAAAACTACAGGCCAATATCGCTGATGAACATAGAAGCTAAAATCCTCAACAAAATATTGTGAAACTGAATCCAGAAATACATTAAATAGATCATACACCATGATCAAGTGGGATTCATCCTAGGAATTGCAAGGATGGTACAATATTCACAAATCAGTAAACATAATACATCACATAAACAATAGAAATAAGAAAAAACACATGATCACTTCAATTGAGGAGGAAAAAGCATTTAATAAGGTTTAGTATCCATTTAAAATAAAAAACATCCAGTAAACTGGGAGTAGAAGGAGTACACCTCAACATAATTATGACCACATACGTGAAACATACAGCCAACACCATACCCAATGGGATAAAGCTAAAAGCTTTCCCACTAAGATGAGGAACAAGATAAGGATGTCCACTTTCACCACTTCTTTTCAACGGAGTATTGGAAGTCCCAGCCACAGCGATCAGACAAGAAAAAGAAATAAAAGGCAACCAAATTGGAAAAGAGGATGCAAACCCATCATTGTTTCCAGGTGACATTAAAGACTCCACTAAAAAACTACACAACCTAACAAGTGAATTTGGCAAAGCAGAGAGATACAAAGTCAATATTCAGAAATCGAAGGCATTTTTGTGCACCAACAATGAAATATCAAAAACAGAAATCAGGAAAAAAAAAATCCCATTTGATATACCAATAAGGAAAATAAAGTACCTAGCAATAAACCTAACCAAGGAGGTAAAATACCTGTACTCAGAAAACTACACAAAACTGAAGAAAGAAATTAAAGAAGACACAAATAAATAGAAGCATATACTGTGTTCATGGACTGAAAGAATTAACATCATCAAAATGTTCAATGCAATCCCTATTAGAATACCAATGTCAAATTTCACAGATATAGAAGAAACATTTTGAAACTTTATATGGAACCATAAATGACCCCAAATAGCTGCTGCAATTTTGAGAACAAAGAACAAGCTATAGTTGGACATCGAACTATATTAAAAGGCCATAGTAATGAAAACAGTATGGTACTGGCATAAGAACAGACACATAGATCAATGGAACAGAACAAGGAGCCCAGAAATAAACCCGAATTTCTACAGTCAATGAATATTCCACAAAGGGGACAGAAGCATAAAATGGAGTAAAACTAGCCTCTTCAACAAATGGTGTTGAAAGATCTGGACAGCTACATGCAAAAAAAATAAAACTTGACCACCAAATTACAATATATACAAAAGTAAGCTCAAGATGGATAAGAGACATATATATAGGTCATAACACCATAAAAGTGTAAGAGGAAAATATAGGCAGGAAAACCTCATATACTCCACACAGCAATATTTTCACCACTACATCTCCTCCAGCAAGGGAAATAAAGGAGAGATTAAACACGTGGGTTCTCATCAAAATAAAAAGCTTCTGCACGGCTAAAGAAAACATCAACAAAATGAAAAGGGAACCAACCATATGGGAAAATATATTTGCCAATGATACCTCGGACAAGGGTTTGGTCTCTAAAATATATCAAGAACTCACAACTCAACTCCAGGAAGACAAATAAACCAATTAAAAAATGGGCAAAGGACCCAAACAGACACTTCTCCAAGAAGAATGGCTCAGAGACATATGAAAGGATGCTCAGCATCACTAGCCATTAGTGAGATGCAAATTAAAAGAACCATAAGATACCACTTCACACTGGTCAGAATGGCCATCATAAACAAATCAACAAACATTACAAGTACAAGGTGAGGTTGTGGAGAAAAGGGAACCCTAGTGCACTGTTGGTAGGAACGCAGACTGGTGTACCCACTGTGGAAAACAGTATGGAATTTCCTCTGAAAACTAAAAATGGAACTGCCTTTTAACCTGGCAATTCCACTCTTGGGATAAAAAACCTAAGAATCCTGAACCATCATTTCAAAAGAACCTATGCATTCCAATGTTCATGGCAGCACAATTTTGAATAGCCAACTGCTGGAAGCAGCCCAGGTGCCCATCAGTAAATGAGTGGATCAAAAACTACGGTACATTTACACAATGGAATACTTCACAGCAAAAAGAAAGAAGGAGCTCCTACCCTTCACGACAGCATGGATGGAACTGGAGAGCATTATGCTAAGTGAAATAAGCCAAGCAGTGAAAGACAAATACCATATGATCTCACCTATAAGTGGAACCTAATCAACAAAACAGCAAGCAACAGGATATAACCAAAGACACTGAAATTAAGAACGAACTGACAGTAACCAGATGGGAAGTGAGGGGATAACAGGGGGGAGAGTGTGGGAGGTAGGGATGGGGACACTGTTGTGAAGGACACATAAACAAAGCCAAAGTGGGGTAAGGTCAAGAGTGGAAGGTTGGGATGGCTAGGGTGGGTGTGATTGGTGGGGGGCAAATAAAGACAACTGTACTTGAACAACAATAAGAAAAAAAGAGAAATATGAAACAAGGCAAATAAAAGTATAGAAAAATAGAAAAATTCAGAACAAACATCAATATCCAAAAATTGAGGGATCATTAAACAAATCACATAGAAACATAAGGTCAAATATATAGCAATGAAAAGTAACTTTTGAAAAAATAATGATATGGAGATATAGTCACGATATATTAATTTGAAAAAAACATGACATAAAACAGTTACGTCTCTTTTTAATTGTAAAAATGCATCTACTCCATTTTTATGAAATTCAAAACTAGGAAAGACCAAACTACGATGATCAAGATTTAGTGGGGAACTGGCTTTGGCTGGTGTGGCTCAGTGGATTGAGTACAGGCCTGTGAAACAAAAAGTCACCAGTTCAAATCCCAGTCAAGGCATATGCCTGGGCTGCAGGCCAGGTCCAGTTTGCAGTGTGAGAGGCAACTGATCAATTCTCTTCCACATCTCCTTCTCTCCCTTTCATTCTCCCTCTCTCTCCTTCCCTCTAAAAATAAATAAAACATGGGAAAAAAAAGAAATCAAAGGACCATAGAGCAGATGGGAACTCACTAGGGGATAGCAATCTTTGAGACTGGGCTAATAATAGCAGCCATATCTGTATTAAAATGCTAAAAACTGCAACTTTGAGCCAGTAAATATAAAATCCAGATCTAATACTTCTCTCTGAATGACCTCCAAATTTATTAATTGTTTATAAGACAGGAACCAAACTTCAATGATGGTTATAGAAATTCACACATGTGATCTCACGAATGAACAAGGCCTTTATTTGGTCAAGGAGAAAGGTGTACTTCATATGTACTAGCTGTTCCACAGGCTCCTCAGAAAAGGTGGCAAACCTTCAGCGACAGTGACTTTTCTCATCTACTTTGCCAGAATGATGCCAGAGATCAAGAAAAGAAAAGGATATCAAGGATGTCATACTCAAATGAGAAAGTTGAGAAAGGCTCAAGGTAATATTCAATGGCATGAAATATGTTGCTTTGTGACTCTATGTAAACCATCACATTTTTTAAATAGGTAAATGTGGAGGGGGTACAATATATCACTTATATCTGTATTACAGACAGAAGAATCATAAAAAATTATTTTTCAAAGAAATTTCCCCTTTAAAGAGAATTCAAACATTTTCAAAAATACAATTTATTTTATTGGAGTAGGGACTTATTCATGGATAACCAGATTTTAGTAAACATATAAAAGATAGAGGAAGGAGTTAAGCCATTAAGTACCTCTGCTGTCACCCAAAAAATGTTCATTCATCCCTGAAGAAATGTGACTGAAAATAATGCTTCAACTTAATTTGCTCTTTACAGGCCTGAATTAATATATTTTAAAAGGGAGTTGTATAAAAACTAAGACTACCCTGTGAGTTTACCTCTGAAAGTGTCTTATGCAGCAAGGACCTTTGGTTTTTCAACCTGTGAGCTTCATCCACAACAAGAATACTCCAATGGAAGCTGTGAGAGAAAATCCAACTTTCAGTTTTGTGTAAGTCAAACAGGTATCTCACATCCAAAAGACTTAATACAGAACTGTACTATTGTTGGGAAGATGAACATTAAGCCCATTCTATCAGAAACACACTCAAATTGCTTTCTTATCTGACAGCCTGTCATATATATAAGACAATATCCAGTTAAGGTACTAAAATTAGAGTAATTTTTTTCCAAGGTAAGAAAGACCTACACATCAAAGGCAGAAAGGAAGAAGCCAGAGACAGAAAGAAAAAGGAAACATTTTGACACCCTACTGTGTGCCAGACACTGAGCTTGGCTCTTGTGTGTTATTTAACCGGAAAGATATGGTGAATAGATATTATTATGCTTATTTTACCAACAAGGAAACTGAAGCTCAGAAAGGTTAGGTGAATAGTTAAGGTCATAAAGGTATTATGAGGCAAAGCTGAGATTCAGATTGAGATTAAAAAGCGGAAACAGTGGTGTCACAGTAGTTTAAAAAGTATGGTTTATAAATGAGGAAGTGGTGAATGTTATAGATGTCTGAGAAGATACAAGCACTGGATTCGTTAAAATGGAAGTTATTGATTGACTGCCAGAGCATATTTTATAGCACAGTATGTTACAACAATTCCTTAAGAGAATTCAGTCAAACACTCTTGAGAAACTATTCATCCAAAAAATAATTCAAAATATAAAAAAATGTATCTGTCTGCAAATGCTCCCAGCTGCATTATTTAAAACTGAAAAAAAAACACCTAAATATAATAATAGGGACAATAATAGGTGATGAACTATCACATAGCATTTTAAATAATAAAGATGATTATGTTGCAATAAGATATGGTAACTACATAACTAAAAAAGATATAAATATATACCCTTTTTCACAAATGTGTAAACCATACAAAAATAATAGAGTGTAACATATATGATTTTTTTAACTTTTTGTTCATAAACATTCTGTAATCCAATTATATCAAATAACATTTTAAAAACTAACTACAGGGACTTCCACCAAGATGAAGGCATAGGTGGAAACACTGTGCCCTCTCCCACAACCAAGTCTGAATACAACAAAGGTTTGGAGAACAAAAACCCAGCCAAAAAACAGAAAATTGAATTATATGGAAGCCCGACAAAAACTAACCGTTCAACCGGGATGGTAAGAGGGGCAGAGCCAGCAGCAGAGCCGGGTCAGGCAGGAAAGATCCTCAGACCTAGGCGTGCAAGTGGCCCGGAACCAGTCAGGGTGTGGGGCAGACTGACTGCGGTCGCACATTCGCCCACAGTGAGACGGACCATACAGGCTCCAGCAGGCGAACCCAGTGGTGGAGGGCTGACACCGGTGGCACACTCGCATGCAGTGGAAAGAAACGTGTGGGCCCGGTGACGGTGGCGGCTGCAGAGCTCCTGGGGGCTGCGGCAGCAGGCGGCAGACAGGACGCCATTGTTCCTCTTTGACCCCACCCCCACATACAGCATCACAACCCAGCAACTTAGTTGCCCTGCTCTAGTGAACAACGTAGGGCTCCGATCCTGCTACGGAACAGTTGTGAACAGACCAAAACATGGCTTAAGAAGAACTCAAAGCCCCAGAGCCTATAACTCGAAGTGACCAAAAGATAGCCAACCTATCAGATGCACATTTCAAAATACTGGTGATCAAGATGCTCACACAACTGGTTGATTGCAGTCACAAATTAGAGGAACAAGTGAAGGCTAAACTAATTAAAATAAAGGGAAATGCACAGGAAACCAATAGTGATGGAAAGGAAACTGGGACTCAAATCAATGGAATGGACCAGAGGAAGAACGAAACATCCAACCAGAAAGGAATGAAAAAACGAGAATTCAAAAAGATGAGGAGAGGCTTAGGAACCTCTAGGACATCTTTAAATGCTCCAACATCCAAATTATAAGGGTACCAGAAGGGGAAAAGAAACAGCCACAAGTGGAAAACTTATTTGAACAAGTAATAAACGAGAACTTCCCCAGTCTGGCAAAGGAAATAGACGTCCAGGAAATCCAGGAAGCTCAGAGAGTCCCAAAGAAGTCGGACCCAAGAAGGAACACACCAAGGCACATCATCATTACATTAGCCAAGATTAAAATGAAGTAGAGAATCCTAGAAGCAGCAAGAGATAAGGGGACAGTCACCTACAAAGGACTTCCCATCAGACTGTCAGCTGATTTCTCAAGAGACTTTACAGGCACAAAGGGGCTGGAAAGAAGTATTCCAAGTCATGAAATCCAAAGACCTACAGCCAAGATTGCTCTATCCAGCAAAGCTTTCATTTAGAATGGAAGGGAGATAAAGTGCTTCTCAGATAAGGTCAAATTCAAGGTGTTCATCATCACCAAGCCCTTATTATATGAAATGCTAAAGGGACTTTTCTAAGAAAAAGAAGATAAAAAATAGGAACAGTGAAAGGACAGCAAACTCACAGTTATTAACAACCACACCTAAAACAAAAGAAAATATGAGGACAGCTAGATCAGGAATGGAACCTTAGAAATGGAGATCACATGGAGGGGTACCAACAGGGGAATGGGAGAAAGAGAAGGGAGGAGAATGTACAGAGAATAAGTAACATAGACAATAGGTAGAAAATAGACAAGGGGGAGGGAAAGAATAGTATGGGAAATATAGAATCTAAGGATCTTGTGACACATAGATATAAACGAAAGGGGGGAATGATGGGGGGTGTGCAGGGTGGAGGGGAATGAAGGAAGAGAATAGGACAACTGTAATGGCATATTCAATAAAATATATTTTAAAAAATATTGATAAGCAATATTTTTAAATGAAAATAAATGTTAATTGAAAATTAAATATAAAAATCCCCACCTAACCATGTCATAACTACACAAGCAAGGGAGAATTAAAGTAACATATCTTCTTTTCTTTTTTTAAAAATATATTTTATTGATTATACCATGACAGTTATTCTAATTTCCCCCATTCATTCCCCTCCACTGGCACACAACCTCCCCCATTCTCCCCGCCCCAGGTTTATAACCACGTGTCTCAAGTTCTTTAGATTCTATATTTCCCCCACTATTCTCGCCCTCCCCCCTATCTATTTTCTACCTACCATCTATGCTATTTTCTGTGCCTTCTACCCCCTTCTCCTCCTCCCACTCCCCTGTTGCTAACCCTCCATGTGATCTCCATTTCTAAGGTTCCACTCCTGATCTAGCTGTCCTCATATTTTCTTTTGTTTTAGGTGTGGTTGTTAATAACTGTGAGTTTGCTGTCCTTTCACTGTTAATATTTTTTATCTTCTTTTTCTTATATAAGTCCCTTTAGCATTTCATATAATAAGGGCTTGGTGATGATGAACTCCTTGAACTTGACCTTATCTGAGAAGCACTTTATCTGTCCTTCCATTCTAAATGAAAGTTTTGCTGGATAGAGCAATCTTGGCTGTAGGTCTTTGGATTTCATGACTTGGAATACTTCTTTCCAGCCCCTTCTTGCCTGTAAGGTCTCTTTTGAGGAATCTGCTGACAGTCTGATGGGTACTGCTTTGTAGGTGACTGTCCCCTTATCTCTTGCTGCTTCTAGGATTCTCTCCTTCATTTTAATCTTGGCTAATGTAATGATGATGTGCCTTGGTGTGTTCCTTCTTGGGTCCAACTTCTTTGGGACCCTCTGAGCTTCCTGGATTTCCTGGAAGTCTATTTCCTTTGTCAGACTGGGGAAGTTCTCCTTTATTATTTGTTCCAATAAGTTTTCCACTTGTGGCTGTTTCTTTCCCCCTTCTGGTACCCCTATAATCTGGATGTTGGAACACTGGAAGATGTCCTGGAGGTTCCTAAGCCTCTCCTCATTTTTTTGAATTCTCATTTCTTCATTCCTTTCTGGTCGGATGTTTCATTCTTCCTTCTGGTCCATTCCATTGATTTGAGTCCCAGTTTCCTTTCCATCGCTATTGGTTTCCTGGACATCTCCCTTCATTTCAATGAGTTAAGCCTTCATATGTTCCTCTAATTTGTGACTATAATCAACCAGTTCTGTGAGCATCCTGATAAACAGTGTCTTGAACTGTGCCTCTGAGAGGCTGGCAATTTCTTGGTCACTTCGAGTTATAGACTCTGGGGCTTTGAGTTCTTCTTGCGCCATATTTTGGGCTGTTCGTGCCTGTTCCATGGCAGTATCAGAGCCCTAAGGTGTTCACCAGAGCAGGGCAACCCAGTTGCTGGGTTGTGATGCTGTATGTGGGAGCAGGATCAAAGAGGAACAATGGCGTCCTGTCTACCGCCTGCTGCCGCGGCCCCCACAGATGCTGCAGCTGCCACTGTTACTGGGCCCACGCATTTCGTCCCACTGCTCTCGAGTGTGCCACCGCCATCAGCCCTCGCCCCCTGGGGCCTGCGTGGTCCACCTCACTGTGCGCGAATGTGCCACCGAGGTCAGTCTGACCCACACCCTGACTGGTTCCGGGCCACTTGCGCGCCTAGGTCTGAGGATCTTTCCTGCCCGACCCTGCTCTGCTGCTGGCTCTGCCCCTCTTACCATCCCCGTTGAATGGTTAGTTTTTGTCGGACTTCCGTATAATTCAATTTTCTGTCTTTTGGCTGCATCTTTGTTCTCCAAACCTTTGTTGTATTCAAACTTGGTTGTGGGAGAAGGCACAGTGTTTCCACCTATGCCTCCATCTTGGCCGAAGTCCCCACATATCTTCTTTTCTTATTTTCCAGTAGTCTAGCTCTTGTGTAATCTACATTGTAACTATTATCTTGACCACATACTGCACATGTCTTCACTATTATCAGGTGGTACTAATAGGTAAATCTAAATTTCCTATACTTCATGAGCTCATATGAATGCTGAAAGCTTATTAGAAATCAACTTAAAATTCCGTTTCTAAAAAGTTAATTTTGTAGTACTGATGGCTACTTCAGCATATTCCCAGGGAAACGTTCAAATCAGTTACCTCCTTTATCATAGTCAAATCTCCAAACAGCAGTCCTGAAGATGCAATTTAAAGACTCTAATATCTATTAAGTACCCACCATGCACACCTTATTTCAATTAATCCTCACAACAACCATCCAAAGTAAAAGACTTAATTATCCCCATTTTACACATGAAGAAGCTGAGGTTCCTGGAGATTAAGTAACTAACCCAAGGACATGCAGCTAACCAGTAGGGGACTAGACTATAGGACTTCTGCTATGCCACCTCTTTGTAAAAAAGATTCATGGCAAACAGGCATACCAGGATAGAAGCAACATACTAAAATGGAAAGACATGACTTTCATGATACATTCAACACAATTTCTGAAGAAGTGCAACATACTCACGATTTCAGAAATGATGTATCTTTCAAACAAATCTGGAAAAATTAAGGAAAATACATTATAAAGGATAGTACTGGCATACCTCTGATATTAATGAGCTAGTTTCCAGCTAACACTCCTAAACTAGTAACAAGTTTAGTTTAGTAAACTAAAGTCTTACTCGTTCACTAAGTAAAAAAGTTATGAGCATAATTTCTAAGTAGCAGTACCTTACAGACAAACAAAATGGAGGCAGGAGTTAAGTCCTGCTTACAGTGACCCCATCTCAGCATGAAGAACGAGGACTAGACAATGGGCCAGGTGTCCTCCATTCCCTTCCTCCAGTTACAGGGACAATGACTCAGCCCACAAAACTTTCCTTCTATTCAATGACCAAGAAGTAGCTTCAGTGTCACCTCCATGGAAAACCTTCCCCTTTGACCCACCAGGAAAAAGAGGGAGACATCTAACTAATCTGGAACACCATAATCCTTCATGTCCTTTGGTCACAGCCCCATTCTGAGAATCTAAAAGAAGTAGACTTTCCAGAAAAATGTTTGTTCATTAAATATAATTCTAGTAGTTTCTACAACTTCTAAGGTCCCGGGTTAAGAGGTCTTGCTATAGAAGAACAAATGGATACCTCATAGGTAGTTAGCAACACATGAAAATGTGGCTTCTGTTTTAGGTCTTGCTGTAGGCGGGCTCTCTCCTCTTTGTCACCTGCATATGTTATACAGGAAAGACCTGGAGCAAATCTGAATCCAAGAATAAAGGTAGATGAAAACAAATACAGAGCCATAGAAAAGGGCATACATATCTGGAAAACTACATTTCATGGAAGGATTGCAGATGCACAGGCCCCATGGTGCCCTACAATCAGAAGGAATCCTGGGACTCCATAACCCTGTGTGAAGAAGTGGAAGTGTGAGATGAACATCTGAAAAAATTGGGCTTCTGCTAACTCTAAAAACAACAGTATTTTTTCCATGTTGGTTACTTCCTATGTCACTATGAAAAAGATGGCTTCTCCTGTAGCTCAGCAAAATTTAACTAAAAATGAGGACCAACCTTCAAATTTCCAAATACTAACAGTAACATTCATTGGACCCTCCCCCCATCAGATCCTCAGTCTTCATCTACATTACCTCACATCAGAGTTTTCCGGAAGAAATAAACTCACTGTTTAGGACAATATGTTGTTTTATCATATGTCACATATCATGCAGGAAAAAATCTTACTCAATGCAAAAAATAAAATTTCAGCTACATCTACTATGTACCTCTCCATCTCTTCTTTCCAGTTGCTCAAAACAGACAAGGGACAAAGAATCAGAAATGGTCCTTCATCATTTAATCTTCCTGCCACGTAAATGAAGAGAGCAATAGTCTGAAACATAGAAAAAGAAGGCAGTTTTTGTCACATTTTCTTATGAAAAACAACCACAAATTTACCATAATCTTACAGAGAACACAGAGAACACAAACTTTTACTTGAGTTAATTTATAAAAAAATAATGTACACATCAAGAGTTATCTATTCCTACAGTGAAATCATGTAAGCTTCAATGTAATTGCCAAAGAAATCTATGGCACTATATATCAATAGTTAACAAGTAAGGGTGCTGAATACCTCTGCCCTTGAACCTCTAATGCAAAGAAAACAAATCAGGAAAGACAATAGAAATCAATGAAAACAATGCAAATAATGCACAAGAGATCAGGAATACTATTTAAAAAAGTGTCAAGATATGACTGTAAAAATGACCACGTGGTGGCTGGCCTCCACTGCTTGCTAGGCTTCTTTCCTTCCTAACTTCCTCCCTCCTGTGTGCATTTATAGAGCACCTTCTATTTACCAGCTGCTGAGCTCTGGTATACAACAGGGACAAAACAGATAAAACTACTGGCTCTCATGAAATAAACACTCCAGTACATAAAACAAACAATAAATAACACCTCATCAGCTTCAAGAGAGATATAAAATAAACTTTGTAAAGCCAAATAGGCCTACTGTAGGATATATTTGTACACACTTTTAACTAGAAGTTTCTTTAGAAGGTTGCTGTGATATACAGAGAAAATGGCTCTATTTCATACAACAAAAAGCCTGGGAAGCCCTCTTCCACATATGAATTATTTCTGAGAAAATCGATTCTAAAGATATAATCCAAAGTCCTGAGAGAGCAAATACCCAAAGGTGTCCAAATTGAAGTTAATTTAAGTAGAATAACAAGAGGAGAACTCACCATTTCTCAAATGTACAACATTTAAGTAAATTGTAATCAATTTTCTTGATGAATATTAAACAGCCAATAAGGGAGATTTAAGAAGATGGAGACAGAATAAGATGGAGCAGATTCCACTTCCCCCTAAACATGGGAGAAAAACCGGGCTGATCTACAGAGGAACAGAGCAAACAGCCGACAGTACCCCAGCATATGTGAAAATAGGAGACCAAAAATTGTAGCGGACATTGAAAAACCAGACATTAAAGAGATGGCTACAGGACAATGAGGTTCCAGGGACCAGCAGAGAGACAGTGGTGGCGGCACCCTCAGCCCCATGCTCGGCACTGGGTCTACCACAGAGTCCTTAGGAGTGGACAGAGAGACAAATTTCACTTTGCTATAGCAGAGAAACTACAAGTTACTGCATATTTGTATTATTATTTCTCCTATTATTCTTACATCTTTTATTTTAATAATAGCTTTGTATTACTCTTCTTTCTGTATAACCTTCTTTACTTGGCTGGTTATATTCTATCATTTAACAGGTTTTCCCTGTTCTCTCCTCCACAGTGTATTGCTAATTTACTATCCTGCACGTCACTTGTGTTCCTTTAGCACACGACTCAAAGTTCTACACCCCCAATTCATGTTATCTAGATCATATAGATTCTGTCATGACTGTTGTTCCATTATTATTGTGAATAATAGTTGTTCCATACAATTGTAAATACTTCACAACACCCTTCCCAAATCTTACCCTGCTTCAGTTTCCTGAACTGTATTACTGTAGTTGTTAATTCTATTCTGTCACACACTACACCTATTTACTATCTTTTACTCTCACCTTACCTCAGAATATGATCTCCCAAAACCTCAATGCTTTCTACATTCAACTCACAAGCCTTCCCTCCCCCAAAAGAGTCTTATCTTCTTTCCATCCTTTCTTAAATCTGGCCAGCTGGGTTGAAGATTACAGTAAACATGGTAGATAGCCAAAGGATTTCCTAGCCCTTCTCCACTGGCTGCTACTGTAAATATCATAGAATACTCTCCTGCTGGTATAAACCACTTTGCCTTCCCCTCCAACTGATCACAAAAATAAGAACAGGTGGAAGCAGTGACCCCAGGATACCTACTGGAAGAGAAAACGCAGTACCACCAACAGACAACAACAGAAGAAGGTAAAGGACGGAGTGAAAACCTCACAAACATCAACCCAAGACCTATCTGGAAATACAACTAAATAGTGGGCAAAGTACCCAATAAAAACAACTGAACAAGGGCATAAGAGAACCCTCAAAACCTTCTACACACAGAACTAGCTTCCACACAATCTGCCCTCAGCAGCACAACAAATTAAAACGGGTGGGGAACAGAGGGACCATCAGTTCACCAGCTGGTGGGAAGAACCCACAAAAGAAAGACCCCCAAACAAACAAAACACAAAGACAGACTCAGAGCCAATGTAAAGGACAGCCCAAGACCAGTGAGGCTGGGGAGATGAAGGAAATGACACCACTTAATCTCACAGGTATTAAACCCAGGAAGCCAGAACACATCAATTTAAGAAGATGAACCTAACAAGAAGAGTCTCACAAACAATGGGAAAACAAAGAAAGAATCCCCAAATGAAAAAAAAGGAGGAAGCCTCCAAAAGATTGTTAGATGAAATAGAAGCAAGTCAGCTATCAGATACTGAATTCAAAGCACTGGTTATCACAAAGTTCAAATACCTCACAACGAGCTACCAGAAACTGCAGGGGAACTACAATAAACTCACAGCAAACTATACAGACATGAAAGATGAAATAGACATTATCAGCAAAGGGCGACAGGAAATGCAGAATAAAATTTCCAAACTGAAGAACACAGTGGAAGGAATCAAAAGTAGGATCAATGAAGCAGAAGATCAGATCAGCGAGCTGGAGGACAAAGTAGAAAACAACCACCAAGAAAGAGCAAAAAAAGGAAAAGAGGCTCAGAAAGAATGAAGAACGATTAAGAGAAATGCAAGACAATATGAAATGTCATAATATACGAATAATAGGGATACCAGAAGAAGAAGAAGAAGAGGAAGATATAGAAAACCTATTTGAAAAAGTAATGAGGGAAAACTTCACTAATTAGATGAGAGAAAAAGTCAAACAACTCCAAGAAACACAGAGTCCCAATCAAGAGAAACCCAAAGAGGATCACTTCAAGATACATCATCATTAAAATGGCAAAATTCCAAGATAAAGAGAGAATCTAAAAGGCAGCAAGGGAGAAAAAGTAAGTAACATACAAGGGACATACAATAAGGTTACCTGCTGACTTCTCAATAGAAATGCTCCAAGACAGAAGAGAGTGGCAAGAAATAATCCTATGTAATGAGAACCAGAGGCCTGCAACACAGGCTACTTTACTCAACAAGGCTCGCAATCAATATAGAAGGCTAAATAAAGAGCTTCCAAGACAAAAGAAGTCTACAAGAATACACCTCCACCAAACCAGCTCTTCAAGAGATGCTAAAGAGACTACTCTAAGGAAAGAAAGGAAAAGAGAGAGAAAGAGGAACACAGGTACACAAATGGCAATAAATAAGTACCTATCAATAATAACCTTAAATGTAAATGGATTAAATGCGCCAATCAAAAGACATGGAATAGCTGAATGGATAAGAAAGCATGACCCACACATATGCTGCCTACAGGAGACCCACCTCAGGACAAAAGACCATCACAGAATAAAAGTGAAAGGATGGAAACAAATTTTCCAAGCAAATGGACAAGAAAAAAAAGCCGGGGTAGCAATTCTCATATCAGACAAAATAGACTTCAAAAACAGGACCATAAAGAGAGACCCAGAAGGTCACTTCATATTGCTCAAGGAAAGAATCCACCAAGAAGACATTAACATTGTAAATATATACGCACCCAACACAGGAGCACCCATATACATAAAGAAAATCTTAGAGGACTTCAAGAAAGATATTGCCAACAACACAATTACTGTAGGTGATTTTAACACACCACTGTAAAAATGGACAGATCTACCAAACAAAATATCAACAAAGATATTTTAACATTGAACAATGCCCTACATGAAATGCACTTAACTGATATATATAGAACCCTTCATCCCAAAGAAGCTAAATGCACATTCTTTTCAAATGCACATGGAACACTTTCACAGACAGACCACATGATAGGACACAAAGAAAGCCTGAACAAATTCAAGAAAACTGAAATCATACCAACCATTTTCTCCGACCACAGGGACTGAAACTGGAAACCAACTCCAAAGGAAAAAACCCAAAACACCCAAAATCATGGAGAATGAATGGCATGCTATTAAACAATGAATGGCTAAAGAAGAAGATTAAGGAGGAAATTAAAAAGTTCCTAAAAACAAATGAAAATAAACTCACAACAACCCAAAACTTATGGGACACAGCAAAGGCAGTCCTGAGATGAAAACTGATAGCTATACGGGCCTACCTAAAGAAAATAGAAACATTTCAAATAAACCACCTAACCCTATGCCTACAAGAACTTGAGGAACAGCAATGATAGCCCAGAGCAAGCAGAACGAAGGAAATAACCAAGATCAGAGCTGAATAAAAAGACATAAGAGACTAAAAGCACAATTCTAAGGATCAATGAATTCAGGACCTGGTTTTCTGATAAGATAAACAAAATCGACAAGCCTTTAAGCAGGTTCATCAAGAAAAAAAGACAAAACGTCCACCAAGATGGAGGCGTAGGTGTAAACACTGTGCCTCCTCTCACAACCAAGTTTAAAGTCAACAAAGTTTCAGTAACAAAAACGCAGCCAAAACACAGAAAACTGAACTATATGGAAGTCCGACAAAAACAACGAACCTTTCAACCAGATGGGTAAGAGGGGCTGAGCCAGCAGCAGAGCAACTTCGGGCAGGAGAGATCCCCCAACTCAGGTGAGCAGGCAGCTGTGGGAGGATCCCAGGTGTGGAGTAGCAACAGGCGGGCCCAGTGAGGGCGCAAGGGGGCAGTCTGACCGTGGTTACACAATCGAGAGCAGATAAACCACCGAAGGAGAGAGCAGTGAGAGAGACCGCAAAGGCCCCAGAAGCAGGAAGCACCAGAGGGGACTGCAACTGCCCCTCGGGTACCCCGCCCCAACATACAGTGTCACAACCCAGCTACTGAGTTGCCCTGCCCTGGTGAACACCTAGGGTTCCGCTCCTCATACATGACACCTGCGAACAGACCAAAAGATGGCTCCAGAATAACTCTAAACCCCAGAGCCGATAAGTCTAAGTGATCAAGAGTTGGCCAACCTATCAGATGCACAGTTCAAAATACTAGTAATCAGGATGCTCACAGAACTGGTCGATTTTAATCACAAATTAGAGGAACATATGAAGGCTAAACTAATTGAAATGAAGGGAAATGCACAGGAAACCAATAGTGTTGAAAGGGAAACTGGGACTCAAATCAAGGGAGTATACCAGAGGAAGAAAAAAATGACCAAACAGAAAAATATAAAGAAACAAGAATTCAAAAAAAATGAGGAGAGGCTTAGGAACCTCCAGGATATCTTTAAATGTTCAAACATCCGAATTATAAGGGTACCAGAAGGGGAAAAGAAACAGTCAACAGTGGAAAACTTATTTGAAAAAATAATAAAGGAGAACCTCCCCAGTCTGGCAAAGGAAATACACTTCCAGGAAATCCAGGAAGCTCAGAGAGTCCCAAAGAAGTTGGACCCAAGAAGGAACACACCAAGGCACATCATCATTACATTAGCCAGGATTAAAATGAAGGAGAGAATCTTAGAAGCAGCAAGAGAAAAGGGGACAGTCACCTACAAAGGAGTTCCCATCAGACTGCCAGCAGATTTCTCAAAACATACCTTACAGGCAAGAAGGGGCTGGAAAGAAGTATTCCAAGTCATGAAATCCAAAGACCTACAGCCAAGATTGCTCTATCCAGCAAAGCTATTGTTTAGAATGGAAGGACAGATAAAGTGCTTCGCAGATAAGATCAAATTAAGGAGTTCATCATCACTAAGCCCTTATTATATGGAATGTTAAAGGGACTTTTCTAAGAAAAAGAAGATAAAAAATAGGAACAGTGAAAAGACAGCAAACTCACAGTTATTAACAACCACACCTAAAACAAAAGCAAAATAAGAGGACAGCTAGATCGGGAGCAGAAACATAGAAATGATGATCACATGGAGGGTTAGCAACAGGGGAGTGGAAGGAGGAGAAGGGGGGAGAAGGTACAGAGAATAAGTAGCATAGACAGTAGGTAGAAAATAGACAAAGGGGAGGGTAAGAATAATAGGGGAAATATAAAATCTAAACTACTTGAGACATGTGGGCATAAACTAAAGGGAGTTTATGGACATAAACCACAAACTAATTGGGGAGGGGTGTGCAGGGTAGAGGGGAATGAATGGGGGAAATTAGAATAACTGTCATGGTATAATCAATAAAATATATTTTTAAAAAAGACAAAGGACCCAAATAAAGACAATGAGAAATAGAAGAGTAGCGATTACAATTGACACCACAGAAATAGAAGGGATTGAAAGAAATTACTGAGGAATTGCATGCCAGGAAATTTGAAAACTTAGGTGAAATGAACACATTTCTAGAAAAATATAATCTTCCAAAACTCAATGAAGAAGCAGCAGAAAGCCTGAACAGACCAATAACAGCAGATGAAATTGAAGAAGTAATAAAAAAAACTCCCATCACACAAGAGCCCTGCACCATATGGTTTCACAGGAGACTTCTACAAAGCTTTTAAGGAAGAACTAACCCCGATTCTTCACAGACTATTCCAAAAAATCGAAAATGATGGGAAACTCCCAAACTCTTTTTATAAAGCCAGCATCATCCTAATTCCAAAACCAGATACAGACACAACAGAGAAAGAAAACTTCAGGCCAATATCGCTGATGAACATAGACGCTAAAATCCTCAATAAAATATTGGCAAATCGCATCCAAGAATACATCAAAAGGATCATACACCATGACCAAGTGGGATTCATCCCAGGGATGCAAGGATGGTTCAATATTCGTAAATCAATAAATGTAATACAGCACATAAACAAAAGCAAAGACAAAAATCACATGGTCATATCAATAGATGCGGAAAAAGCTTTTGAGAAGGTACAACACCCATTTATGATAAAGGTACTCAGCATAGTGGGACTAGAGGGAGCATTCCTCAATATAATAAAGGCCATATATGAAAAACCTACAGCCAACATCATACTCAATGGGCAAAAACTAAAAGCTTTTCCACTAAGATCAGGAACAAGACAAGGTTGTCCACTTTCACCGCTTCTATTCAACATAATATTGGAAGTTCTAGCCACAGCGATCAGACAAGAAAAGGAAATAAAAGTCATCCAAATTGGAAAGGAAGAAACAAAACTGTCATTGTTTGCAGATGACATAATAGTGTACATGGAAAATCCTATAGACTCTACCAAAAAACTGTTCGAACTAATAAATGAATTTGGCAAAACAGCGGGTTACAAAGTCAATATGCAGAAATCAAAGGCATTTTTGTATACTAACAATGAAACAGCAGAGGCAGAAATCAAGAAAAAAATCCCATTCCATATAGCAAAAAGAAAAATAAAATATCTGGGAATAAACCTAACCAAGGAGGTTAAAGACCTGTATGCAGAAAACTACACAACACTGAAGAGAGAAACCAAGGAAGACACAAATAAATGGAAACATACACCGTGTTCCATATGGATTGGAAGAATTAACATCATCAAAATGTCCATACTACCCAAAGCAATTTACAAATTCAATGCAATACCTATTAAAGTGCCAATGGCATATTTCACAGACATAGAACAAACACTTCAAAAATTTATATGGAACCACAAAAGACCGCGAATAGCAGATGTAATTTTGAGAAAACGAACAAAGTCGGAGGGGTTACAAAGTAGGAGGGATTACAAAATAGGAGGGATTACTGATATCAAACTGTATTACAAGGCCACTGTAATCAAAACAGCCTGGTACTGGCATAAAAACAGGCACATAGACAAATGGAATAGAACAGAGAGCCCAGAAATAAACCCAAATCTCTACAGTCAATTAATATTCGACAAAGGGGGCAGTAACATAAAAGAAGTAAAAATAGCCTCTTCAACAATTGTTGTTGGGAGAACTGAACAGCTACCTGCAAAAAAAAATTAAACTTGAGCACCAACTTACACCATACACCAAAATAAATTCAAGGTGGATAAAAGACTTAAATATAAGCCGTGAAACCATTAAAGCCCTAGAGGAGAACATTGGCAGGAAAATCTCAGACAGTCCACGCAGCAATTTTTTACTGATAGGTCCCCTAGAACAAGGGACATAACAGAAATAAGAAACAAATGGCATCTCATCAAACTTAAAAGCTTCTGCATGGCCAAGGAAAACAGTATCAAGATAAAAAGAGAAGCAACAGTTTGGGAAAACATGTTTGCCAATGACACTTCAGACAAAGGTTTAATCTCCAAAATATACAAAGAACTCACACGACTCCACTCAAAGAAGACGAGCAACCCAATTAAAAAATGGGCAAAGGACTTAAACATACACTTCGCCAAGGAGGACATACAGAGGATCCAGAGACACATGAAAAGATGCTCGATATCGCTAGCTATCAGAGAGATGCAAATCAAAACCACAATGAGATACCACTTAACACCAGTCAGAATGGCTAACATAAATAAAGAAACAAACAAGAAGTGCTGGAGAGGTTGTGGGGAAAAGGGGACTCTAGTTCACTGTTGATGGGATTGCAGACTGGTACAACCACTATGGAAAGCAGTATGGAATTTTCTCAGAAAACTAAAAATGGACGTGCATTTTGCCCCAGCAATTCCACTGCTAGGAGTATATCCTAAGAACCCTGAAACACCAATCCAAAAGAACCTATGCACCCCGATGTTCATAGGAGCACAATTTACGATAGCCAAGACCTGGAAGCAACCTAAATGCCCATCGGTCAATGACTGGATCAAAAAACTATGGTACATTTACACAATGGAATTCTATGCTGCGGAAAGGAAGAAGGAGCTCCTCCCCTTTGCAACATCATGGATGGAACTGGAAAGCATTACGCTGACTGAAATAAGCCAGGCGGTGAAAGACAAATACCATATGATATCACCTTTAACAGGAACCTAAACAACAAAACAAACAAGCACGCAAAATATGACCAGACACTGAAATAGAAAACAGGCTGACAGTGACCAGAGGTGAAAGGGGAGGGAATTTCAGGGTAAAAGGGGAAGGGTTTACAGGAAGAAGTATAAAGGACACATGGACAAAAACTAAGGAGGGTGGAAAGGGGAGGGAGGTGGGGAGCACTGGGGGTGGGGCTGGCATGGACATAAAAGACAGAAAATTATACTTGAACAACAATTAATTAAAAAAATAAACTGCCAATAAAAAATAATGATTGTGTGAAGGCATTTTTGTATATAAACAATAAAATATCAGTTAAAGAAATCAGGAAAAAAATCCCAGTTGATATAGCAATAAGGAAAATAAAGTACCTAGGAATAAACCTAAGCAATGTGGTAAAATAATTGTAGTCAGAAAACTATGCAACACTGAAGAAATAAATTAAGGAAGACACAAATAAATAGAAGCATATACCATGTTTATGCAATGAAAGAATTAACATCATCAAAATGTCCATACTACACAAAGCAATTTATAGATTCAACGCAATCCCTTTTAAAATACCAATGATATATTTCACAAAGAACAAAAGTTTCAAAAATTTATCTAGAACCACAAACAACCCTGAATAGCTGCAGCAATTTTGAGAAAGAAGAACAAAGTAGGAGGGATAACAATACCTGCCATCAAACTATATTACAAGTGCAGGAGCCAGCTACGATAGGAGCCAGCTGCAAGTAGAAATTCCAACAGGATATAGTTAAGGCCCCCACCCCAGAATGTAGTCAGTGTACAAGGCCAGTCAGGCATGAAGCTAGATAAGGAGAATGTGGAAGGCCAGTAGGAGGAAAAAAAAAAAGAAAAATATGTTCTGCCTTCCAACAAGAGGGTCCCACCAATGAGTAAGGAGGCTATTGTTCAATGGCACCAATTGCTAACAGCCACATCTGCTTCTGTATATTGCTTGCTTGCAGTGTTTTATAAAAACCCTTTAGTCTGTAAGCCAGGCGCGACTTCCATATTGTAGCTCTGAGGAGCTCCGGTGACTCCGGTCACAGTTGGGGAAGTTCGCCCCTGCGCAGGTTAAAAGTTTGGCCAATAAATAACATCTAAATGCTCTAAGTGCCTGGACATTTGGTTACTCGCTCTTCGAATGTAACAACAAGGCCACCATAATCAACAGTCTGGGAACAGACACATAGATCAATGGAATAGAACAGAGAGCCCAGAAATAAGCTCATGTCTCTATGGTCAATTAATGTTTGACAAAGGGGGAAGAAGCGTAAAATGGAGTAAACCCAGGCTCTTCCAAAAATGATGTTGGGAGATTTAGACAGGTACATGCAAAACAATGAAACTTGTTCACCAATTTACACCATTCACAAAAACAAGCTCAAGATGGATAAAAGACTTAAATATAAGTCACAATACCAAAAAAGTCCTAGAGGAGAACATAGGCAGGAAAATCTCAGATACTCCACACGGCAATATTTTCACTCTTATGTCTCCTGGAGCAAGGGACATAAAGGAAAAAATGAACAAATGAGACTCATCAAAATAAAAGCTTCTGCACTGCTAAAGATAATGTCAGCAAAAATGAAAAAGGGAACCAACTGTAAGGGAAAATACATTCACAAATGATATCTTGAACAAGGGTTTGATCTCCAAAATATATAAAGAAGTCACATGACTCCAAACCAGGAAGACAAACAATCCAATTTGAAAATCAGCAAAGGACCTAAACAGACAATTCTCCAAGGAGGACACACAGAGGGTCCAGAGACATATTAAAAGATGCTCAGCATCACTAGCCATCAGAGAGATGCAAATTAAAATCACAATGAGATACCACTTCACACCAATCAGAATGGCCATTATAAACAAATCAACAAACAACAAGTGCTGGGGAGATTGTGAAGAAAAGGGAACCTTAGTGCACTGTTCATAGGAATGCAGACTGGTATAGCCAGTGTGGAAAACAGTATGGAATTTCCTCTGACAACTAAAAATGAACTGCCTTTTGACCTGGCAGTTCCACTCCTGAGATTATATCCTAAATCCACCAATTCAAAAGAACCTATGCACCTCATGTTCATGGCAGCACAATTTTGAATAGCCAGGTGCTGGAAGCAGCCTAGGTGCCCATCAGTAAATGAGTGGATCAAAAAACTGGTAGATTTACACAATGGAATACCTCACAGCAGAAAGAAAGAAAGGAGCTCCTACCCTTCATGACAGCATGGATGGATCTGGAAAGCATTATGCTAAGTGAAATACGCCAGGCAGTAAAAGACAAACACCATATGATCTCACCTATAAGTGTAACGTAATCAACAAAACAAACAAGCAACAAGATATAACCAGAGACATTAAAATTAAGAACAAACAGCTTTGCGCAGTGGCAGTATCGTAGCCAATGAGGTTTATCCAAGCGCAATTATTGCTAATTGAAAAATTAAGAACAAACTGACAGTAACCAGAGGGGAGGTGGGAGGAGTTAATGGAGGGAAATAGTGGAAGGTTCATCAAGAAACATGTATAAAGGACACATGGACAAAGCCAAAGGGAAGTGAAGGATAAAAGGTGGGTGATAGGGATGGCTGGGGTGGGTTGGAGTGGTAGGGAAAAAAATAACACAACAAAATGAGGTAATCAATGTTTAACTAGACTTACTATGATGATCATCTTGTAATTTATACAAATATCAAATCATTATGTGGTATACTTGAAACTAGTATGTTAATTATATCTCAATCAAAAAAGTAATGATTATGAAGAATAGAATACTGAAAATTACAATGATAGTGTTACATTACAAAAATACAAAGTACACGATACACTATAAGTATACTATAAGTATACTGTAATTTCAACCCTTATTAAACATACACTGCTAGTTATGGCCACAGTACTCTGCTTATGGGGTAGTAGTTATTTTTTAACTAAGATTACATTAATTTTATAGTGGGAATAAGTTTCTCCTTTATCTATTGCTTTCCAATCCAGAATGTGTCCAGAAAAATCACCCAACAATTAAGTAATTATTACATTACAGCCATTCTGCCTAGCCTTTGCTGAGGATACTATTTAGAAAACAATTATCTTTAATTACTCTAAACCAGATATATCTACAAAATTAATTTGGACTAAGGAATTCCACCAAACATTTCAGGGAGAAACAAAACCAATTCTATACAAACTTCAAAAAACTGAAGAGGAGAGAATACTCAATTCATTTTATAGGTCCAGCTTTACCACTATACCAAAACCAGACAAAGACACTACAAAAGAAGGAAATTACAGACCAATATGCTTCATGAACACAGATATAAATATTCTAAGCCAAATTTTAGCAAAACAAATCTGGAGGCATAATATTTTTAGTGCACCTAAAAGTAGAGCTACATTAACACCCTGGGAAAAGGCAAAGGACAAGTGAAATTTGCTGCCTCTGAATTTGCAGGAGTCAGAGCAATACCAACATCCAAGGCAAAGGAGACTGCAGGGCAGGCCTTGAACCCTGTCCAAGAGTCTGTTAGCCTGGTTCCCAGAGACATCAGGTAACCTATCTTTGTTCTAGTTCCACAGCTCTCAGTTCAGGAATATACTAGAACCAGATTTATTTGTCTGAGAAATGTCCTCATATGACCATACTTAAGATTATTCTGTATTCTATTTTTTTAATATTTTATTTATTTATCTTTAGAGGGGAAGGGAAGGAGAGAGGAAGAGAAACATCAATGTATGGTTGCTTCTCATGTATCCCCTGCTGGGAACTGGCCCCTGCCGGGAACTGGCCTGCAACCCAGGCATGTGCCCTGACTGGGAATTGAACTGCGATCGTGTGGTTCGCAGGCCAGTGCTCAATCCACTGAGCTACACCAGCCAGGGCTATTCTGTATTCTAAATAACTCCAAAATTAATAGGTGTACCTGCCTTAGTCTCCAACACATGGTCAGACTCTCCAACACATGGTCAGACTAGCCTACCTGCAGAACTGCCTCAGCTTCATGCTTGTGTTTGTGAGGTTAGAGTTGGAGGGAACACTTGAGCTTCTCAAAAGAACAAGACCTTCACTCATTCCATGTGTTCTCTGGTGAAACCTTTTAAACATATGTCCACAGTTTCTGATCAAATCACATCTGCTGTGTATCCTGACTGCATTGACTTTCTCTGGTATCCTACAGACAAGTAGATCTTCTATGACTAATCCAAGGGGTATCTGTGTCTGCACTTTCCATCAGTCCAAGTATCCTACTGACATATATCAAAATAGGGCTTATACTGGTGATCATCCAACCAAGAAGCATCTATCTCAACACACCACTGTTTATCAATACCTAAAGACGCTATGTCTGAGTTTTCATGTCCCAGGCCTTTTGGAAAACATAGGTTACTTCCTCTGTACTTTTAAAGCATGCCAGAAAAATGGGAAGTAGCCCTACTACTCACTGACTAAGGGACATTAATATTATAAGTAATCCAGCTAACTTAACTAGATAAAATATTGGTAAGGAAGACAGAAACAATTTGATCCCTGGGACAGGTCTATTTGCTTTATGAGAGAAAAACCAAGTAATTAAAGTCCTACATGTTAAGGGCTAAGACAAGGGTAGTGATTCAGTTCAAAACTGTCTCCATGACTAGAAAAGTCAGTTCCAAGGTCATGATCTCTAAATAAAGTTTCAGGTATTTCATCACCTAGCATCAAAATATATACTAGTAATTAAAGATAGTAATGAGTTCTAAGAGGGTATCTCAGTGACAGTGAGCAGTGGTCACTGACAGGTGTGACCAGTAACATACCTGACAGGTCTTACCCAGGCCCATCTCATCTCCCAGGATGCAGCCATTCTGACAATGGAAGCAATGGGCTAGCCAGTTGACTCCCTCCAGTTGATAAGAACGTAGGTGAATCCCTAGAAATAAAAAATACAGCAAGTTCAAAAAGCAGATGACGTGTGCACTGGCCTGCAGTGCCTGCGGCGTTATGGATGAAAAATCAAGACAAATTCACACGAACTACCGAGTCCTGTGCAGGAAAGGGGACGGCACAGCTACTCCCTCAAGGGGGGGAGTGCCTCGGAGTGGCCTGGCAACTCTCTCAAGGGGGAGAGAGTGCTGACCCTTGCCTAGACAGGCTTTTATTGTTTTTTTTGCATAGGAGTTCAGGTTCAACTTATTAATCATTGTCAGGCAGTAAACAGTAGATAGCATACAGAGAACTATTAGGGCTTCTTCTGAGTCAGGGTCTATTGGCTAAAAGGCTTCAAGACTTTGGGAAAACAAACTCATTTTCTGCCCGGGCCTTTATCATTTAACTAAGAGCATTCTTAGCAAAGCAGGTTTCACAGGTTTTTACATGTCCTTTCTCAGGCCTGATCACCCAAGTAGCCCACCATTCCCAGCACGGGGCTGCACCACCCTCAGTTATTGTTTTCAGGCTTAAGTCAGGTAGAGAAGGCAGATAGCCCAGGAATTCTTGGAGACTTCCCGCAGACAGACTGAGGACTCGGGCTTCGTGAAAGCCGGGGGGCAAGGGTCCATCACCTCCTCTTTGCTGCAGCCCCCTGAGTCCTTCCTTGGGGCCTCCACATGATCATGTCTGTCTTAGGTGGTTCCCCCCTTGGGGAATCTTATCCATCATTGGCTAACTGATCAAGCATTGAAGGCCAGTTATGGTAAAAGGAGAAGTGGAGCTCTAGCAAGGGAGATAAGCTTTATCTCCTTAGTGGCTTATGGTCTGAAGGTTGCTCACTCAGCCTTAGCCATGGGGGGTTTACAGCTCCTGAAACCAGGCAGGGAGGTTTCCAACAAGCAGATATTGCAGCATACATACAGGCTATGTTTTAAGACTCCAATTGAAAAAAAAAAAAAAGACTCCAACTGAAGAATATGGCCTAATCCCCATACTCCCAATCTTACTGGGCCTTATTCTCTGCTGGGAAGTTATTGATATGCAAACATTTTCTGACTTCCAAACTACTTTTTCAGCAGACTTAGTCACCATTATATTCAAATCCCTAAAACAGCCTGTTAGTGTTATGGGATCTACATGACAGATGAGAAAGTCAACTTGGGAGTTGGCCTCTTTATTGCCTGAGACTTATGCCAATGTCTGTTCTAGGAAATAAGGCATTACTGATACAACACAACTACCACCACCAACACGTAGATTGTACATGTGTCTGCTTAACTGAAACCATTTAAATTTTGCAAAAAATATTGAGACAAGACTAGGTAAATTATGCATAAAAAGGGGTGCAGTGCTCTTAGGTAGGACTAAAAGGATGTTGCACAGAGGGTGTTTAACAGTACACAAGAACAGAAGGAAGTGTCTGCAATTCACATGGAGCCTCTGCTGTATCTCTTCTCTCTCCCTTAGGACCAGAAAATCCAATTTTAGAGAAGAGCCACATCTTGGGAAAGGGAAGACCCCACGCATACTATTAACTATTAAAAATACAACTTTCTGGGTTAAACTCATGGCCTTCAAAAACAAACTAGGCCATATATAACTGTAAAACATTAAAAGAAAATGAGTTTTTATTGACCACTTACTAAATACCAGGGAAAGAGTAAACACTTTATATAAGTTACCTTATATAATATTTATAATGACCCCAAGCAGTATGTAATATCCCCATTTTATAGTTTAGAAAGTTCAAATAATCAAAGATTAAAATGTAAAATTGGCTTCTGAGAAGCTGGAGGTTTTCTTTTCCCCATTCTTCTTGCTAATACAACTGAAATTCCTGAATGTTATAAAGAAAAAAACATAAGTCAAATCTGAAAATGTGGAGAGAAGAGGAAGCCTGGCTAGTGGCCTCAGGACCCAAGAACAACAAGGTGATGAGCTCCAGATTTCTTTTTGCCTCATACATCCCAAATTGGAGGTGAAAAAATTAACGACCCAGAAATGCCTAGAATTCTACCTGTATAGATCATAATGAGACTCCTCTACTACCACCCCCATAAGTGGTGTCCAAGGAGGCCTAGTGGAGATTCAGGACCTTTATCATTGTCCAAAAGTAATAAGGCCACCCTCCAGTATCAATGGAGACCAAGTGGAGAGCCATTACTATCACTCTGAACCAGAGGTAAGGAAAAGCCCCCTCCCTATACCCAGGCATCAACAGAGGCTGAAAGGGGGACCCTGAACTTCTATTTCCACCTGGTAGTAACAAAGCAACAATCCCTCTTCCCCTGTCAGAGCAACATACAACAAAGACTGTTAAACAGAAGATTGAAATAAGATCTGGGCCCTGGCAGGTCTGGTTCAGTGGATTGAGTGTTGGTCTGTGAACCAAAGGGTTGACAGTTCAATTCCCAGTGAGGTCACATGCCTGCGTTGCAGGCCAGGGCCCCAGTGGGGTAATGTGGACCTCAGCTCGTGGGGTCCACCACATTGTGGATGAGGCACGAGAAATTCACAAGGACTACCAAGTCCTGTGGAGGAAAAGGGATGGTACAGCCACTCTCTCAAAAGGAAAGTGCCATGACCTTTTCCTTGACAGGCTTTTATTGGGTTCAATTTGCAAAGGAATAAAGCTTATCAATCACTGTCAGGCAGAAATGATTAAACAATAGATAACATTCAAAGAACTCTGAGGGCTTATTCTGAGTCAGGGTCAGATAGTTAAATGGCCATAAAACTTTGGGAAACAAACTCACTTCCTGCTTGAATCCTTATTATTTAAATTGAGGATATTAGCAAAGTAGGTTTCATAAGATTTTATTCATTCTTTCTTAGGCCAGATCGCCCTAGGGAACCTGCCCTTTCTAGCACAGGGTAGCACCCACCTCCAGCATTGTTTCAGGCTTATGTGAGCAGGGGAATTAAGGCAGCCAAGAGATTAGGAGACTTCTTGCAACAGAATGAGGTCTCAGGCTATGTCAAAGCCAAGGGTCGAGGGACCATCACCCCCTTTTTCTATAGCCCCCCAAGTCCTTCCCTGGGGGAAGGATTCCCTATAGCCCCCATGATCATTCCTGTCTTAGGTCATCCCTCCCTTGAGGAATCTTACCCATCACTGGCTAACTGATCATGCACTGGGGGCCTGGCAGGGTGAAGAAAAAGGAGCAGAGGTGGCACCTCTGCCAGGGAGACAAGCTTTGTCTCCTTGGTTGCTTATGGTCCCAAGCTTGCTCACTCAGCCTTAGCCATGAGGGGGATTATAGCTCCTGAAACCAGGCAGGGCAGTTCCCAACAGTGGGGGGGACACGAGAGGCAACCACACACTAATGTTTCTCTCCCTCTCTTTCTCCCTTCCCCCCTCTCTAAAAATAAGTAAATAAAATCTTTTAAAGTAAATAAATAAATAAACAAATAAGATCCGATGTCTCATAAAGAACTTACTAATGTCTAGCATTGGTTTTTTTCTTAAGATTTTATTTATTTTTAGAGAGAGGGAAAGGGAGGGAGAAAGAGAGGGAATGAAACATCAGTGTGTGGTTGCCTCTCATGTGGCCCACATTGGCAGTCTGGCCCGCAACCCAAGCAAATACCCAGACTTGGAATCAAACTGGCGACCTTTGGTTCACAACCAGCACTCAGTCCACTGAGCTACCCCAGCCAAGGCAATGTCCAGGCTTTAGTAAAAAACCACTCATACCAGAAACTGGGAAGATTTCAAACTTAATGAAAAAAGATAATCAATAGATGCCAACTGCCAGATGACACAGATGTCAGAATTATAACAGATTTTAAAGCAGCAATGATTTAAAAGGCTTCAACAAGCAATTACAAATTAGAAACAGCTGAAAAAATAGAAAGCTTCAGAAAAGAAACAAAAGATATAAAACAGAACTACATGTAAGTTTTATAACTGAAAAATACAAAACAAAACCTTAGTTGACCTGCCTGGGTAACTCAGTTGGTGGAAGCATCATCCCATACACCAAAAGGCAGCAGGTTTGATTCCCAGTCAAGGCACACACCTAGGTTACAAGTTCAGTTCTTGGGCAGGACACATAGCTGGGTTGCCAGTTCAATTCTCAGTCGGGACATATGGGAGGCAACAGATTGATGTTTTTTCTCTCACATCAATGGTTTTTCTCTCTCTCCCTCCATTCCCTAAGAGAACCCAATGTGTGGTTCTCTCCCTAAAATCAATAAACATATCCTCAGGTGAGGACTGATTAAATAAATAAATAAACCTCAGTGGATCACCTCAACAACAGAATGGAGAGAAGAGAAGAAAGAATCAATGAACAATAAAACAGAGCCATAGAAATTACTCAATCTGAGCAGAGAGAAGAAAACAGACTGAGAAGGAATAGGACAGCTTCCCACAACACAGGATTACCCAGCTACAAAGAGATATGGCCTTCCACGTGATAATCAGCAACCCCTGAGGCAGCAGAAGACAGTGGCCTGAGACCTAACAGTCAGGCTAAAGAAAACATCTTGATCTAAATTATATTTCAGTTCCTGAGCCCTGAGATGGAATGACCCCCCTAGCTACTTTCCCACAAGACAGGACAAAGGGATGCTGGAAGAGATCTCAAGAGTGTTACAGAAAACAACTTTGCCGCTTTCGGGTGTACGGAGTGGAACTTTATTGGAGTGGAACTTTATTTTACGTGCCTGGACCCAGAGGAGTCAGTCTCCAAATTCTGGGCCCCAATCAGTGGGGAACAACTGCTTATATAGGGGTGAGGGGCAGTCTGCCACTTGGACTGTTACTTCTGGCTCGAAAGCAAGAAAACGGAACTGCTGATAGGAGTTAATATGAATTTCTTTGTTCTTACTTCCTAGTTACTTAGTTACTTGCTCTCCCTGATCTTGTTGACTCAGCTGCGAGCCCCCCCCCCCGACCCAGGCCATTAGCCATTACATTTATCTTATTGATTCGCCGGCTGGCGCCCTTCCTGGGTAGGCCACTACAAGAGCAGT
Source organism: Sturnira hondurensis (assembly GCF_014824575.4). NCBI lineage: Eukaryota > Metazoa > Chordata > Mammalia > Chiroptera > Phyllostomidae > Sturnira > Sturnira hondurensis. The sequence continues at coordinate 126,394 of NW_028086106.1, read as the reverse complement.
CCTCAAAACCTAAAGAAATAAATTATTACCCATACCTCACCTCTAAACAATCAGCCCCCAGCATGACCTCAAAACCCTAACCCATGGTATCTTGTGGTTTTGCCTTATATAATCTGTAACCTACATACCATCAAGGAGTTGGGGTTTTTTAGGGTTCAAGCTTCCTGTTCTGTATTGGCCAATTAAACTATTCTTTTCTTCCTAAAAAAAAAACAAAAAAACAAAAAAAAACACTTGGCCTGGTCAGTGTGGCTCAGTTGGTTGGAGCGTCATCCATAACCAAAAGATTGTGGGTTCGATTCCCAGTCAGGGCACATACCTACGTTGTGGGTTCAATAGGTCCCCCACTCAGGGCACATAAGATCCTGGGACCAGGTACATACAATCTACAGTAGAGGTGCATATGGGATGTGACCAATTGATGATGCTTCGCTCTCACATCAATGCTGACCTCAGGTAAGGATAAAAATATATACATAAATACATAAATATATATGTACATATGTGGGAGGAGCTAAAAAATGAAATTATTTTCCGGAGGGCAGATCCTTTGTGATACAGGCTTCACACACCAGGTGAGTGTGTTAGGAACCCATCTGTATCAGTGTGCCAGTTGGCATTGTTGTGGGAAGCTACGTTCAGCATCAGTGAATTTTTTAAAAGATTTATTTGTTTTTAGGAAGGGGAAAGGAGGAAGAGAGGGAGAGAGACATCAATGTGTGGTTGCTTCTTGAGCGCCCCCTACTGGGGATGTGGCCCACAACCCAGGCATGTGCCGTGACTGGGAATTGAACTGGCAACCCTTTGGTTCGCAGTTCAGCACTCAACCCAGTGAGCCACACCAGCCAAGGCTGAATTTTTTTCTTAAGACTCTTTCAACACATCTGCCAATTTCATGATGGGTGACTTATGACCACACCTACCCACACAGCACTGAATGTTCAGCAGTTTTTGACCAAAAATGGCATGATCCCTATGCCCCATTCTCCCCATTCCCCCAATCTCAACTCCAGTGACTTTTTTTGTTTCATGGATGAAAAAAGTCCTCAAAGGGAAATGTTTTACCAATGTGGAAGAGGTGAAAAAAAAAATGGCAGAAGCACTAGAAGGCATCAAAATCGATGAGTTAAAAAACTGTCTTGAGCAGTGGAAAAAATGTCTCATTAGGTGTATTGCATTAAATGGAGAGTACTTTGAAAGTGACTGAAATTTAAACATGTAAGAATACACAATTTTTTAAATAAATTCCAGGTTTTGGGGGTCCCCTCTGGAATAAACACACATATACACACATACACAGAGCCTCAGGGAACTGCGGGACTCTAAGAAAAGATTCACATTCATTCCTTGGCATCCCAGGAAGAGATAAGAAACAGGCTGAGGCTAAAAAATATTCAAAGAAATAAGGGCTGAAAAGTCCACAAATTTGGCAAAAGACCTATAGATTCAAGAAGCTGAGCAAACTTTGAACAGAATAAACTCAAAGAAATATACACCAAGACACATCATAATTAAGCTACTAAAAACTAAAGACAAAAGTATCTTGAAAGTACCCAGAGAAAAATGACAAGTTACTTGGGGGGGCGGAGGGGAATCCAGGAAGCCACTACTCTGTCAGCTCTAGGAACCCCCACCTCAGCCATAATCCACACCAGCTAAATGGATACCCAGTACCCATCTAACCACCTTGAGGTTAGGACTAGTCCCCAAGAAAAATGCAGAAAACCAAAATCCCTCTAAGACTGTAGCCTCCCCCTCTCCTTCCCTTTACAATCCTCCTAGTTATCTCCTCTGTAAAAACCAAGTCACAGGCACAATAGACTACAAGGGAATCTGGGAAATCTAGTCTTTTTTAAAAAATATTTTATTCATTTATGTTTAGAGGGGAAAGGAAGGAGAGAGGGAGGGGAATATCAATGTATGGTTGCCTCTTGTGGGTCCCCTGCTGGGAACTGGCCTGCAACCCAGGCATGTGCCCTGACTGGGAATCGAACTGCAATCCTTTGGTTCGCAAGCCTGCACTCAATCCACTGAGCTACACCAGCCAGGGCCTAGTCTTTCATTTCTAGCCACTAGAATGCAGTAACACAGGCATAGGGGATGAGGAAGGAACAAATTTGAGGTTGTCCATCTGCAATATCCATCAAAGAGTTACCTGAATTCTCTTGCCCACCTTTCAGGTGAATGACAAGTAATGAAAGCAGGGAAAAACAGCAATACATAATAGGTCTGCAAATTCCAAAAATAAAGCAGCCCTAATATATCATTACAATAATTTGGATTTCCAAAGTTCACTGGTATGTATGGGATGTACCTATAACAATATTAAGGGGAGTAAGACCTACTAGAAAGTTTCTGAATCACTAGGAAAAATATTGCAAAACAAAATACTTATTTAAGTCATCAGCTAACGAAAAGTGAATAATTGGTTACATATTTGAGAGGAAAAATAGAATTAAATGTCTTTCTAATAAATTTCTGGGGAATTAAGATTTAAAATATAAAGATGTCATAAATGTACTAGAAGAAAAATATAAGGTCAATAATTACAAATTCAGTGGTAAAGCCCCATCTGTGAGGAACACTAACGGCAAAATCATCTAAGAAAAGGCTGAAAGATTTGACAGCAAAAGCTTCTTAACCTTTACCACTAAAATACAGACATACACCAAACTTAAATGGCAAATAAAAAACTAAAAACCATATTCCCGATACATATAACAAATGTTTAACACCCTCAATGCAAGAAAGATCCTACAAAGCAACAAATACCTCAATTTAAATAAATACATAAGACTTTCGCCAAGATGGAGGCATAGGTGGAAACACTGTGCCTTCTCCCACAACCAAGTTTGAATACAACAAAGGTTTGGAGAACAAAGACACAGCCAAAAGACAGAAAATTGAATTATACGGAAGTCCGACAACCACTAACCGTTCAACGGGGATGGTAAGAGGGGCAGAGCCAGCAGCAGAGCAGGGTCGGGCAGGAAAGATCCCCAGACCTAGGCGCACAAGTGGCCCGGACCCAGTCAGGGTGTGGGGCAGACTGACCGCAGTCGCATATTCGCGCACAGTGAGACGGACCCCGCAGGCGCCAGGGGGCGAGGGCTGACGGCGGTGGCACACTTGCGTGCAGTGGGACGAAATGCGTGGGCCCGGTGACAGTGGCAGCTGCAGCACCTGTGGGGGCCGCGGCGGGAGGCGGCAGATAGGACGCCATAGTTCCTCGTTGACCCCACCCCCACATACAGCCTCACAACCCAGCGACTTAGTTGCCCTGCTCTAGTGAACACCTAAGGCTCCGATCCTGCTAAGTAACGGGCACGAACAGCCCAAAAGATGGTGCAAGAAGAACTCAAAGCCCCAGAGCCGATAACGCTAAGCAACCAGGAAATAGCCAGCCTCTCAGATGCACAGTTCAAGACACTGTTTATCAGGATGCTCACAGAACTGGTTGATTATAGTCACAAATTAGAGGAACATATGAAGGCTAAACTAATTGAAATGAAGGGAGATGCACAGGAAACCAATAGTGATGGAAAGGAAACTGGGACTCAAATCAATGGAATGGACCAGAAGGAAGAACAAAACATCCCACCAGAAAGGAATGAAGAAATGAGAATTCAAAAAAATGAGGAGAGGCTTAGGAACCTCCAGGACATCTTTAAACGTTCCAACATCCGGATTATAGGGGTACCAGAAGGGGGAAAGAAACAGCCACGAGTGGAAAACTTATTTGAACAAATAATAAAGGAGAACTTCCCCAGTCTGGCAAAGGAAATAGACTTCCAGGAAATCCAGGAAGCTCAGAGAGTCCCAAAGAAGTTGGACCCAAGAAGGAACACACCAAGGCACATCATAATTACATTAGCCAAGACTAAAATGAAGGAGAGAATCCTAGAAGCAGCAAGGGATAAGGGGACAGTCACCTACAAAGGAGTACCCATCAGACTGTCAGCTGATTTCTCAAAAGAGACCTTACAGGCAAGAAGGGGCTGGAAAGAAGTATTCCAAGTCATGAAATCCAAAGACCTACAGCCAAGATTGCTCTATCCAGCAAAACTTTCATTTAGAATGGAAGGACAGATAAAGTGCTTCTCAGATAAGGTCAAGTTCAAGGAGTTCATCATCACCAAGCCCTTATTATATGAAATGCTAAAGGGACTTATATAAGAAAAAGAAGATGAAAAATGTTAACAGTGAAAGGACAGCAAACTCACAGCTATTAACAACCACACCTAAAACAAAGCAAACCAAGAGGACAGCTAGATCAGGAGTGGAACCATAGAAATGAAGAACACATGGAGGGTTAGAAATAGGGGAGTGGGAGGAGGAGAAGGGGGGAGAAGGTACAGAAAATAGCCTAGACAGTAGGTAGAAAATAGAAAGGGGGGAGGGCAAGAATAGTAGGGGAAATATAGAATCTAAAGAACTTGAGACATGTGGTTATAAACTAAGGGGGGAAGAATGGTGGGGGAGGGAGTGTGTGGGTGGAGGGGAATGAAGGGGGGAATAGAACAACTGTAATGGTATAATCAATAAAATATATTTTAAAAATGAAAAAAAATAAATAAATACATAAATAAAAGTGGAAATGGGTAAGAAACAAACACAGAAGGAACAAAAGACAGACAAATATCAAGATATCTATCAATACTAGTAAATAAATAAATATTTAACAATAAAACAGCATTTTTAACTTCTCAAATTAAAAAACATCAGTGTTGGTGAGAATATGGAGAAATGAGCCTAAATTTTATATACTCCTTGTTCTACAAATGCTGCCTTTGAGAAACTAAAATTCCTAACTCTAATAAATATTTGGTTACAATAGTATTTATTAGTATTATTTACAACAGCAATAATGTAAGAAGTGAAATGTCTAAGTACACAGGCTGGCTAAATTATGGCATACCCATACAGTGAAATACTCTATACCCACTAAAGTGGTATTAGGGAGAACTAAATAGTCATTTTTTAATTACGGTTTCAAAAAAAAGTATGTACATGAAACCCTGTTCTTGCACCTCTCCTTGGCTCCCCGCTCTGACTCAGAAAAGAAGAAAAAAAAAGATACATGACCCATGTGTAGAACAGGGACTGGCAGGACATATAATTAACAGTTAACAGTAAGAGAAATATGGAGATTAAACTTTTTTTCTTCATGCACAGAATATTACCCTAAATGTTCTACAGAGAACATGTACTACTTTTGTAATCGGAAGGAAGGAAAATCAGTATTTTTAAAGAGATTTTAGATATTTATTTTTTTGAGAGAATGGAAGGGGGGGAGAAACAGAGGGAGAGAAACATGAATGTGAGAAAGAAACATCTATCAGCCTCCTCTTGCTGGTGCCCCTACCTGGGATGCCCAGGCATATGCCCTGACCAGAAATGAACAAGTGGCTCTTCCTCTGCTGAATGGCATCCAACCAGCCACACCAGTGAAGGCTCAGTAAGCATTTTTAACCAACTCACAAAGAACAGTTTCTCAGAACATTAATTTACCTGGCAAATAGAAATAGAAATTTCAAGTTACAATATTACTTTGGTATACCTGTTTTCTACTTTTTTCTTTGCCTCCACTACCAATTTATCCATTTTCACCAACAAGCTTCCATATCTCTCTACGCATTCACTTTTCATTTACTCACTTATCTCATTCTCTACCTTTCATTTACTTTACCTCTTATCTATCTTTTTATTTTCACTAAATCAGCACATACCCACGTGTACATTTCTCCAAGTATATTACCTCCAGTCAATGTTAATGTGCCCACTTTATCCCTCTAGCACATGTTCTCAAAAGTATCATACCTAAAAAAATGCAAATAGGAAAACACAAACATATAAACTTTAGTTAAGATACACCAAGCATAAAGTCCATAAATTCATAACTAAGTTGGTTACGCACCCCCTACAGACAGGGCAAAACACATTCTCAAGCACTCAAAGACTCAAGAAGGGAGAGATCTCTCTCTTTCACATCTGTATCCTGTCCATTCATCTTTACCCTTTATCCATCCCTCTTCTAAGCTGGACACAGATCTGCACCTTTTGTTTCACTCTGAGAATAACAAAACTTCACACTTCCTTGACACAGAGGACATAGTAGAGTTCAATAAATACTCTCTTGTACTTTTTTGAAAGCACTCACACAACCTAGTCTATAATTCTAGGAGGTCAGCGCCCGTATTTGTTATGCTCACCTCTGTATTAACACCTTATAGTATGTGGTACTACGCGACACACAATAAATCATGAATTAACCACTACACCCTTTATTATTCACCCAAGATTCTGTCATACAGAAGTACGCACTGTATTCCCCATTTTATAAATAAAGAAGAAAGTGGAAGAGGTTAGGTCATACACAGGCCAGGAAATAGGGACTGGCTCTCCCTTCGCAGGAGAGCTCAGCCTCGCTTCCTGCACACCTCGGGGAATGAAGGTTTGCTCTTCGGAAACCTTAGGAAAGGAAGGACTAGTGTAAGATGGGCAGTTACGTGTAATGATGAACAGATAAACCTGGTTTAGCAGCACACTTTAAAAATACAGCATGGGGGGGGCGGGGAGGAGCGCGGTGTTAGCCAGTTGGGGTAGAATTCTCCGAGAACTGCGCGTGCACAGTAAACGCAGAAACTTGGAGCTGGAAGGAGATGTGAGAGTTTCGCAGAACTAACAACTGAAATACCCAAGCCAGGCCTGCAAACCCGCCAGCACAGAAACTGTAAATCCAAGCCCGGCGGCGCCACGACGTCCTTCTCTTCTTCAGAGGACGGTCTTCCCTTTAGGACAAGACCTCACCAAACTCCTACCCAACCCCGTCACCCCTGCCTCGGGTCGGGCCAATGACCCAGTGCCCGGAATACCTTTCCGGCAGCGTCCGCCTGCATCACCCTCTCCGCAGGCGGGGTCAATGGCCACCGGGCCCCAAGTGGAGCTCCTCCTCCGCCTAGACCCACAGCAAAGGCGCGAAGAAAGGCCAGACCGTGTGGTCCGCAGGAAAAGCGCCCACGAGACGATTCACTCAGGGACCGGGCCCTGAAAAGGCAAGTCCCAGTTAACTTGTCGGGCGGGGCGGAAGTTTGCCCGGAGCAACTGACCTGTAAGGCCCCACTGCCTTAAGTCCTTCTCCTGCACCCGCGCCCCGGTCCACGTCGCCCCTGCTTGGCTCTGGGTCCTAAGGGGAAGTAAGAACCCGGGCATGCCGCCCCGGCCTGTCCCACTGTCCTCACTCTCCATCAGGCCCCTTGAGGCTCCGCCCCGCGTCGGCCGCAGCGCTTCCTTCCGGACCTGCACCGCTGACCCGAGGACGCAGCCGCCTGCCGGGCGCGCGTCTTGCACTGAGTTCCGGAAGCTAGCGACTGTTAGTTACCCTTCAGATTCACCCAGGATTTCCTGCGGGTGGTTGCATTCAGGGCCGCTGGATTCTCACTCCTGTGCTTCTGGTGGTGCTTATGAGCACTGTAGGCGATCGGCCAGAGACACTCATTAGGGCATTAGCATGCGCTCGTCGTTCACTTTAACAAAATTGTCCAATGCCAGGTGCTTTGCTAGGACCTGGGACCATAGAATTCAGTGAGATATCATCCCTGACCTGCAGCTATTGACAGGGAGATTGTAAAGGCCAGAGTGCTTTCACTTTACACTAAAAATAAATTGGTTTGGGCCCCCGAAATCTTATTTACTCCCCGTTGACTGGGAGTAAGTAGTCAGGAATCTCTCAACCGTATAGTACGTTAAAGTCACAAAGATGTCATTGCCAAGATGGATTTCTCAAGTGAATTATGGGGAGCAAACTGAAGCAGTGTGTTAGGTTAGGGGTCATCATGACTCAACATTAACTTTGGATTTATGATGTAGTGGTTTATGATTAGTGGGGTACCACCAATACAAATACTATAACAACCAAAAAGCTGCATTTATTGATGTAGTTAGACATACTGCCCTAGGGCCTTAACATGTATTTATATTCTCGTTTAAGCCTCACAATAACCCCATAAAAATACTATAATTGTTCCCACATTGCAGATGAGGAAATTGCAAATGGTGATTGGCAAAGTTGGAACAGAAACCACGTTATTCTCTGGGTAATGTGATTAGGATACTGTTCTTACTTACGTTAGGTTAATCTTTGTGCTTGCTGAAAGGTTTTCTTAGGCTCCGCCGAGAAAGAAATGCCAATTAGCCACAAAGTCAGGCAATAAAGAGCTTTATTGGGGTTTGTGCACCCAGGTGAGGTTCTCCAGTCCACAGAGTGAGGTTGGGGAAGTCGCACCCAAGCAGGGAATGTGGGTTTCATTTTTGTTGGCTCCCCATGGGAGCTGGGGATTTGTCCCCTCTGAACAAAGCGGCAATACAGTATTGGTGGTCTCTTCCTCAGACTCAGGTTGCTATGCGTATGTACTGCCCTTCCGGCTCTCTGATTGGACTTCAGCCATACTTTTCTAGGCGCCATTTTGATTATCCACCATCTTGATTGTAGCCCGGAGGCCGTCTTGATTGTAGTCCAGCTGGGTTTTCTTACCCCACCCACCCAAACACTTGCATCTTCAGTGAACTCAGATTAGAGTTGCACTTCAGCCCTGGCCTAGTGGCTCAGTTGATTGAAGTGTCCTCCCCTGCACCAAAAGGTTGCAGGTTCATTTCCATAGGGGCACTTAGGAGAGGCAACAGATTGATTCTCTCTCTCTCTCTCTTTTTCTCTCTTTCTTTCCCCTCGCTCCCCTCTCATCCTCTCTCAAATCAGTGAACATGTCCTCTGGTGAGGATTAAAAAGATAATAACAATAAAATTGCACTTTGCCACATCCTCACCTACCCTCAAAATAGAACAGGGAAATTGGTTGTGACCTACAAAAGAAATGAGTTTGGGTCGATTTATAAAAACTCAAAACCAAAGCACTATTGTGTGAAGCTAATTTTGTGTCTTGAGTCATTCTGTAAATACTGATTGAGTACCTACTATGTGCCACAGACTCTTTAGGCATTGGAGACAGAATCTACTAATCACAAACTTAATATAATTAAATTAAGCTTATATATTAAAAGAGGAGATAGGCAATAAGCAAATAAAAACCAGGTAGTAATCAATGTTAAAAAGAGAAACAGAGCTACATTGATTTCCACTTGGGTGTTTTCTCAAAATCTTAAAATATATGTGTATCTATTGCTTATTTCTCTGGAGGGGTTTCTGTCTTGTGTGGCTGCTGTGAATGGATTTTTGTGTTGGCATTTCTATGTTTGACTTACCTTCTCCCCTACAGACTTACCCACTAAAGCATCAATATTAACCACCTGCCATTCAAACAAAAGGGTGCTTTTTATTATCAACTTAAATTACATTTGTTTTAGTTTAGCAGAGCAGGGGTGATAGCTATAAGCAAAGTGTTCTGTTGGTCTATTGAGAGTCTGATATCTACTGTAAAATATAGCTAAGAAATGTAGCTGAGAGGTTCCAAGTCAGCCTGTTAGATGATGCCTATAAAAGTTTTACTTGCAAAAAAAAAAAAAAAAGAATCTATAGAAAGGAAAAAGGTAGAAGCAGCTAGGCCCATTTAGGAACTCCTGTTGGAGTTTGGGCAAGAGATGATACTTGTCAGGCCAGCATGGTGGCAGTGCAGTGGTGAGCAGTGGTCAGATACTATCAATATATTGAAAAGGAAGAGCCTATAAGATACCCTGATCAAGCATCTGAGAGAAGTACAGAAATAATGGATGATTTCAGGGATTTGGCCTGAGCAACCAGGCCAGTAGAATAGAGTTGCTGTTTATGAAGGGGGTAAAGAATGAAAATGAGAAGTTTTGAGAAACATCAATAATTCATTTTTGACAGAGTAGCATAAAAGTTATTAGACATCCCAGTTCAGATGGTGAGTAGATAATCAAATAGATTGGTCCAAAGTTCAGGGGAGAGAATATATAAATATGGAAGTCATGATTATAGGATGGACGTTAAACCTTGGTACTAGATAGGATGACTTGAGGGATGAATGGAATTAGAAAGGAGACAAAGCCTTGGATAATTAAACCAGTATTTAGAAGTCAAGAAGATGAGGAAGAACCAGCAGGAAAAAATGAGAGCAGCTTGTGAGATTGTATGAGAAGAATGTGATGTACCTGAAGCAAATGATTAGGAGTTACAAAAAGAAGGAAGTAGGTTGTCTGTGTCAAATGTAGAGTAAAAATTCTGTAGAGAAATAACCACCAGATTGAGCAATATGGTGGTCATTGATGACCTTGACAAGAACAATTTCTGTATGTTGTGGAATAAAAAGTCTAACTGGAATGGATTTAAAAAGAGAGAATAGGAGGAAAGAAAGTAGAGACAGAATTCTCACACCTCTTTCAAAGAGTTTTTCCATAAAAGGAAAAAGAATTACTGAAACCAGTAATTGAAAGGGGATATAGAGTTAACCAGAGGCATGGAAGAAGATAGACTGATCCATCACGTAACCACTCCTGGACCTGCAAGCTGGACACAGGTCAAAATGGAGATTGCTTACCACAAACCCTGCTTAGAGATGCTCTGAACATAATTGATATTCATTTTGAGATAAATCAGCACCACACTCCTGCCTCCTACTACGTGCTGGTTCCTGGACATTGTCCTGTTCTGATCAAGCATGTAATTTCCCGTACTTGGTAGCATTCATGTATTTGTACCCATTACTATTCACCCCTTTTACCCTATATAATTCTTTCAGACCTGTCAAATGGTGTGGAGATCCATTTTGTCTTGCAGATCAACTGAGACACACCCTGTATGTAAGTTTCCCTTAATATACTCTACCATTTACCAAACTTGAAGTGGGAATGAGTCTGGTGGTCAACCAAGTATCCACATCTCACCTGTGGAGACACAAGAAATTCAGAGTTCTCTCATGTTGAGGTTCCATCATAACTTCATTTCCTTGTTTCAGCATTTGTTCGTCATATGCATTGTTAGGGTAGGCAGGGATAGGAGGAAGCTCCAGCTGGACTTTGCCAAGATGGACATCCTCACAGTAACCTGAATCCGAGGAAGAGACCACCAATGCTGTACTGCTTCTTTGTTCAGAGGGCACCAATCCCCAGCTCCCACGGGGAGCCAATGAAAATAAAACCCCACTACATTCCCTGCTTGGGTGTGACTTCCACGCCTCATCCTGCAGACTGTGGAATCTCACCCGGGCGCGCAAACCCCAATAAAGGTCTTTATTGCCTATTTTATGGCTGATTGGCATTTCTTTCTTGGCGGAGCCTAAGAAAACCTCTCATTTGGTGCTGAATCCCGGGAGGGGTTGTTGTCTGCTGTTGTCTGTTGTTGTCTGAAGACCACTCCTCTGCCTACTCCCCGAGAAAGCTTCATGGCCATCCCACCAGTCCGGAGTAAGAACCAGGGTAAGTGCCGCTGCCCTTAAGTTTCTGGTCCCCAAATACCGATTCCAGGCCCCCGTCTGCTGGAGAGACTGCTCTCCACCAAATTGCAGCGCTGCATCGGGGTAACCCTTCCGGGAGAGACTGCTCTCCCTCCGCTTGAGAGGTCCTAGGCACTGGTGGAGACGTCCCTGGACCTAGATCCTCATTTTTACCAACCGAATCCGCAGATTGGGTTGACAGACACTGATTCCCATCTGCTGCTCCTCATGGGACCAGGAATGGAGGGGCAGGAGTCCAAGGCAGATCCGAAATCATCTCTAGGGTGCCTTCTGAAAAATTTGAAAGCAATTGATCTTAGCCTCAAGCAAAAACAGCTGATTTTTCTATCCACTATGGCCTGGCCATTATATCAGCTCAATAATTGTGAGATCTGGCCTCCTAAAGGCACTTTTAATTTCGTTACCCTTACTGACCTAAATAATTTTTGCAGATGGACTGGCAAATGGTCTGAGGTCCCCTACATTCAGAGCTTTTGGGCCTTGTGCCCCCACCCCCCCAGCTCCCTGGCAAGTTCTCCTTGCCCAAGGGAACTCTGACTCCATCCAGCCTCCTAAGCCTGCTGCCCCAGAGCCTTCCTCCCCCTTTTCTGATCCCCCTGAAAACCCTGCTACCCCTCCTCCTCCTTATCAGCTCTCTGCTAGCAGCTACTCCAGCCCCACCCTCCCCTCTCAGCTGGATTCACCCCCTCCCTCTGAAGACCTTTCTTCCCCAGTCAGCTCACAAACTCGCTCTGGCCTGAATCTGGAGGCCCTAGACTCCCGCATTTGCCCCCTCCGGGAAGTGGCAGGAGCAGAAGGTGTATTTCGGGTCCATGTTCCTTTTTCACTAGCTGACCTCTCTTCAACTGAAAAACGCCTAGGCTCATTCTCCACCAACCCTACCAATTTTATCAAGGGATTCCAGTACCTAGCCCAGGCTTATGACCTCACATGGCATGACCTGCACATCATTTTAACGTCCACTATGACCCCGGACGAGCGCAACTGCCTCTGGACTGCAGATAGGGCTCATGCAGACCAAACCCACACCACTAATCCTCTAATGCTAGAACAGGCTGAAGCCGTGCCAGAGGCAGAACCAGGCTGAGGCTACCAGGGAGGACAGGCGGGTTGGAGACGCTGCGACCAAATGGTCAAGTGCCTCATAGCAGGTATGCACCAATCTGCCTAGAAAGCAGTCAGTTACGATAAGCTCAGAGAGGTTACCCAAGGCCCCGGAATAATCCAGCACTGTTTCTCAACAGATTAAACGAGGCAATGGTGCTCCATACCTGCCTTGACCCGGCTTCTAACGCTGGGGCCGCTGTCCTAGCTACTCATTTTATCTCCCACTCCACCCCAGATATTAGAAGGAAAGTAAAAAAGGCCGAGGATGGACCTCAAACCCCCATCCGAGATCTGGTAAATATGGCATTTAAGGTTTTCAATAACCGGGAAGCAGAGGCTGAGGCTGCCCACTACGCTCACCTTCAGCAAGAGGTAGCCCGGCAAACCCAGGCCATACTGGCGGCCCTGTGACCGGCGACAAACACCGGCATGGGGGGGTGAAGCCTAAGTCCGGGCCAAAGAACACCCCACCAGGGGGCCTGTTTCAAGTGTGGCAAAAAAGGGCACTGGGCTCACTAGTGTCCTCAACCCCAGCCACCAAGGAAGCCTTGCCCCGATTGCCAGCAACTTGGCCACTGGAGGGATGCCTGTCCCCTTAGAGGCTCGTCCCCAGTGTCTCCACATGGGGGACCAGCTGATCAAGGTGAGGACTCTTCCCTGGTTGCTCCGGGACTTCTCGGACTCCTAGGTGACTGAAGCAGCCCGGACTCGAAGCCCCCATCACCCTCGCTGAGCCCAGGGTAACGCTACAGGTAGTGGGTAAGTCCCTCTCTTTCCTAGTGGACACGGGGGCTACCTACTCTGTTTTACCATCTTTTTCAGGACCTCTTACTCCTTCCCAGATCTCGGTCATGGGGACTGACAGGACCCCGTCTAGCCCATGGTGAACCCCCCCCCCCGCCCCGCCACCCGCTTAGCTGTAGTCTGGACGGCTTTCTCTTTTCCCATTCATTCCTTGTCATACCCTCCTGCCCTATTCCACTCCTAGGATGGGATGTTCTGCAATTATTAGGCACCACTCTTCGGATCATGCAAACCTAACCCCTATAATACTCTCTCTCTCACATTCCTCCTAATACAACCCACTTCTAAGTTCTAGACCTCAAAGACGCCTTCTTCACTATCCCACTACACCCAGAGTCCCAGTTTCTTTCCGCCTTCACATGTTCAGACCCTGACACTGCTCTATCACAACAGCTCACATGACAGTCTTGCCACAAGGGTTTAGAGATAGCCCCCATTTATTTGGTCAGGCTTTAGCTCCTGTGTCCTAGGTTCCAACAAAGTCCTCCAATATGTAGATGACCTCCTTCTCTGCAGCCCCACTTTGCAAAATTCCAGACAATATACTGCAGATCTCCTTAACTTCCTTGCCCAAAAAGGATACTGAGTCTCCCCTGACAAGGCTCAGTTGTCAAGCCAACAAGTCACCTACTTAGGTCTCACCCTTTCGCCTACCTCACGTAGTCTCACAGTGGACCGCACTCAGCTCCTCTACAATCTCCAACCACCTACGACAGGAGATCAAATTCTATCTTTTTGGGGGCTAATTGGATTTTTCAGAAACTGGGTCCCCAACTTTGCCCTACTCGCCAAGCCGCTATATGAAGCAGCCAAAGACGCTCCTACTGGCCCCCTCACATCCCCCAAGTTAGTGCAAAAAGCCTTTACTGTCCTGCGAGACACGCTGCTACAAGCCCCCTCCTTGAGTCTTCCCAATCCCTCCCGTCCTTTCCATCTGTTTACAGACGAGAGACAGGGAATCGCGGTGGGAGTCTTAGCTCAACCGGTAGGCCCAACATACTGCCCAGTTGCCTGCTTATCAAAACAGCTTGACCCTACCCTACATGGATGGCAGCTGTGCCTCCGGGCATTAGGGAGCATGGCTGAACTCGGGAAGGAAGCCCTCAAACTCACTCTATGCCAACCTGTTACCGTATTTTTCTCTCATCGCCTTACAGACCTGCTATTCCACCAAGCTCTTTCTCTCTCTTTTGAGCCCTTCCTGTCTACAGGAATTCCACCTCCTGTTCGTTGAGGGGACGGCCCTGTCTCTCCAGCTCTCACCGTGCCTCAACCCAGCTACCCTCCTTCCAACCCCCACTACAGACATAGAGCCTGCCCTCTCTTGCCCAGAAGTACTAGACTTCCTGGGTCAGCCTCTAGACCATATATCTGACAAGTCCCTCCCTGAGACAGATCTCACTCTGTTTGTAGATGGAAGTTCAGTGCTCAGAGCTGATGGCCAAAGATGAGCAGCCTATGTGGTAGTAACTTTGACTGAAACCCTTGAAGCCAATAAGATTCCTAAAGGTACCACCTCTCAGAAAGCTGAACTCATAGCTCTCACCGGGCACTTACCTTAGACAGGGTAAGAAGATTACTATCTACACAGACTCCAAATATGCTTTCTTGATTGTTCATAGCCACTCGACTTTGTGGAAGGAAAGGAGCTTCCTCACTACTAAAGGTTCACCTGTTGTTAACGCCTCTCTCATTGCCAAACTCCTCCAGGCGACAGACCTACCCATTGCCATAGCAGTGGTCCACTGTAAGGGTTGCCAGGCCTCACAGAACACTGTTTCCTGTGGCAATGCCAGGGCAGATGCTGTAGCTCAAGAGCTCACCACACAAGCCCCGCCACACCCCATCCTCTTTCTGACCACTGATATTCGCCCCGCCTATACCCCCTGAGAATACTCCACTCTCCTCCAGCAGGGTGGGCACCCAGGAAATGAGGGATGGGTCTTCCTCAATGGAAAAATAGCCCTACCCCAATAATAGGCCACTTCACTTCTCTCTAAAATTTACCAATCTTTATGCATTGGTCTGAAAGCTCTGATAAGGTTTCTAGACCCCTTGTTTATTCATCCCACTCTCTTCCAAGCCATCAAGGAAGTCCATTCTAAATGTGCCATCTGCTCCAAGATATCCGCCCAGGGAGGAACGAAGCCTCAGGTCCCGGGCCATCAACTACATGAACACCTCCGAGACAGGATTGGCAGGTCAACTTTATGCACATGCCTCCCCACAAGAAATTCCACTACCTTTTAACCTTTGTTGACATGTTTTCAGGTTGGATTGAGGCCTATCCCATGACAAGAGAAACAGCAGATACAGTAGCCGACTCCCTCCTCAACCACATCATCCCACGATTTGGGCTGCCCTCCTCTATCCAGTTGAACAACGGCCCAGGCTTCATCTCCCAAATCGTCCAGCATGTCTCCTCCTCCCTTGGCTTCACCTGGAAGCTGCCCATCCCTTATCATCCCCAGTCTTCTGGTAAAGTAGAATGGGCTAACAGTATCCTGAGAACCCACCTAACCAAACTTACCAACAGGACTTAGGCCTTTCAAAGTACTGTACGGCCGCCCTTTCCTTATTAACCATAACCTGCCAGTATATACTCCTCCTTTGGCCTCCTATCTGCCCTATCTCTCTCTTCTCTGACATCTTCTCCATGAACATGCAGACAGAGTTCTTCCTCCTGTGGGGGGGTGTCCGGAGACAGGCCCAGTCACTCTCCTACAGCCTGGAGACCAGGTATTACTCAAAGAGCTCTGACCTGGATTGCTCCAGCCCAAGTGGACAGGACCTCATACTGTTATTTTAACCACCCCCACAGCAGTGAAACTGGCAGGTCAGCCAGTGTGCGTCCACCTCTCCCGCCTTAAGCCGGCCCCTTCCTCAGGTAACAGGTCAGCGTAGCCCATAGGAGATACCCAAGTCCGCTTTACTAGAACTCCAGGTTCTCCCAGTGAAGTCTCTACAAATCCTCCTCCTCCTCCTTCTTGCTTACCCATCCCTGCCAAAAACCCCTCCTAAACAACAAACCAAATACCTTTGTACATGAAATATATCGCAGAAACGGACAGGTAAATTCTCGCTCTGTCACTTTTGCAGACTGCCCTCCCACTGGTTGCTCTACATCCATCCATCTCTCTGCTCCCAAAAGTAGCTTTAGAGGGCTAGACAGCTGGACTGACTGGCATGGATTGCACATTCTCTGCTTCCTCTATGACCAAACAAAAAAGTAAGTGCAAACTCTGGCCACACACACATGAGGCTGCCCCTACTGCCGCTCCCCTATTGTGGCAGTTCCCATACCCACTCCCCTCAAGGACATGAACTCCCTGACACCTTTTTTCCTAAAGGATGTACCTCTCTTTCAAAACATATGAATAGTCCCAAAGTATGCTACACTACTGCAGGTGCTTCCTCATGCAACCAGACCGTGCAGATATCGGGAACCACTACCAGCCCCCCAGGTATGTTTTTCTGGTGCAATGGAACGCTGCTGGGGACCATTAACTCCTCCTCAGCCTTCCCCCTGCTTCCCAACTGTGCTGCCCCCACAGCTTACACCAAGACCCCACCACTCTTGAAATAACCCTGTGGTGGCGTTCCCTATTTTTTACCACCCTGACCCCGGTCCTAGGGCCAATCATAATAATCTGCATACTACTAATGCTTGGCCCCTGTTTTCTGAGATTCCTCCAGGAAAAAATTCGCAAAGCTTCCAGGGTTACTTTTCACCAGATGTTGCTTCAGACACAAACCTCCTAGCCCCTCCCTGGCCAACTAGAAAAAGCTGACCTCTAGGCCCTCCCCCCTACGCCCCTCCAGTCAGCAGGAAGCAGCCAGATGAACACCTTGTCCCTTATCCTATCAAAGAGGTCAGAATGTTAGGGTGGGCGGGGATAGGAGGAAGCTCCAGCTGGACTTTGCCAAGACGGACATCCTCACAGTAACCTGAATCCGAGGAAGAGACCACCAGTGCTGTATCGCTGCTTTATTCAGAGGGCACCAATCCCCAGCTCCCACAGGGAGGCAACGAAAATAAAACCCCACTACATTCCCTGCTTGGGTGTGACTTCCACGGCCTCTTCCTTGCAGACCGTGGAATCTCACCCGGGTACACAAACCCCAATAAAGCTCTTTATTGCCTATTTTATGGCTGATTGGCATTTCTTTCTCAGCGGAACCTGAGAAAACCTCTCAGGCATGACTCAGAGATACAGGTTCTAAAGGTCAACAGGAACAACACACGCACAGTGCAGAATATCTACTCAATGGAACATCATGGGCAGTCAGCTTTGGTAGACTGTATTACTTTTCCTACCATAACCTTTCTCCCTAGTAAGATGATTGTACATCCATGCCCTTCAGCATGGATGACTAAAGTGCCTCCCAGGAGGCAGAGTCCGTTTGATTTGCTTTGATCAGTGCAATTCAATTCAAGTGGATGTGATGTTCTCTAATATATGAATTAAAACCCTAAATCTGCTTGATTAGAGTGTTTCTATCCTTTGCTATAAGAACTATACAAACGAAATAGGGGCCACGCTGGTTAAAATCTTTCCCAGTCCATGGCAGTACAAATTCATCTCATTGAAAATAAGCTTTTAAAAATATATATGAGTCCATAGTATGGAATCTCATTATAGAGTCCTTCCCTATTTTGATGAACATTTATAAAGTTATTTCAAAATTTTCACTATTAATGCTAGCTTACAATTGTTGAACTCTATGTATTGTACCATGACGTGCTGAACACCTTATATGTATTATCTTCTTTGTTTCTCACAACAACCTTATAGTTCCTTGCAACATCCTCACTTTACTGATGAGAAAACTGAGACACAAAAAAAATGTTAATTTGCCTTTGGTTAGAAGATTAGTTGATGGTAGAGTCCACAAAGTCTGGCTCTATCATGTAAGTTATACCCCAAACAATGCTGAAATAAACATTTTTGGTTTTACATAGAGCAACTATTTCCACAGGAAATCCTGCAAGAAAATGATAGGTTAAAGGACATACAATTTTGATAAAATTGTTCCACAGTGGAAGGTTCATTTCCATCACTTCTCCAAAACTGAATATGACCAATTTTTTTGTTTTGTTGTGTTTTTGAGTGTGAAAACAGATATCTCATTGCCAAAAATTTCTTAGGCTACACATCTGACTGAAGATCTTTTCATAAAATGATGGGCCATTTTTAATTTCTTTTTTTAAAGATTTTTTAAATTTATTTTCAGAGGGGAAAGAAGGAGAGAGAGAGAGGGATATATCAATGTATGGTTTCCTCTCATGGGTCCCCTGCTGGGAACTGGCCCGCAACCTAGGCATGTGCCCTGACTGGGAATCGAACCGCGGTTATTTGGTCCGCAGGCCCGCACTCAATCCACTGAGCTAAACCAGCCAGGGCCCCGTTTTTAATTTCTTTATTGGATGGTCTATTAATATCCTTTGCTTATTTTCTGTTCTGGTGTTTATCTTTTATAGTTCTGTGGAAGCTTTTCACACATCGTAAAGTTTTATCTTTTGTTGAATACGTTGCAAATATGTTCTCCTGCTTATAGATTTTTTCTTGTTTAGTGTTATTTATGTACAAAAGTTTTGAATTTCTGAGCATAAAACATTTCCTTCACTTTTCTTGAATTTTCTCTTTGTTAGAAAGGCCTTCCTTTTCTCCCAGATTAAACAAATATTTTTCTGTATTTTGTCCTAGTATTTTCCTAGTTTTGTTTTTTACATTTAACTTTGGAATTTGTTCTTCTATATAATGCAAAAGCAGGACTTAACTTTAACTTTTCCCCAAATAGGTAAAAACATCATTTATTAAAAATTCATCTTCCAGTGATTTGAAATAGCATGAAGCTTCTTTTCACACAATTACTACACTGTTCCAAATCATCATGTTATGGTTTATTCTGAAATATTTGTTTTCAGTTTTGGTCTGTAATGTTTTAAGGGTTTTTTAATTAAATTTGTTGGGGTGACATTGGTTTACAGGTTCGTATAGTTTTCAGTGTACATTTCTATGAAACATGATCTGTATTGCCCATCACCCAAAGTCAAATCATCTTTCTTCACCATATATTGACTCCTTTATTCTTTACTACACCACAAACCTCTTCCCCCTGGTAACAACCATACTGTTGTCTATACCTATGAATTTCTGTTTTACATCCCACATTTGTATGAAATCATATGCTTCTTAATTTTTTCTGACTGACATTTCACTTAGCATAATATCCTCAAGGTCCAACATATTGTTGCAAATGGCAGTATTTCATCTTTTCTTATGGCTGACTAGTATTCCACAGTATATATGTGTCTCAGGCCCCGGCTTGGGGGTCCACAACATCGTAGCTGAAATGAAAGAAATTCACACGGACTACCAAACCCCGTGGAGAAAAAGGGTGAGCGGCTTCTCTCTCAAGGGGAGCAAAAGCCTCGGCCCTTCCTTCAATGAGCTTTTATTGTCTTTCTGGGTATATCACAAGAAGGTCCTCATTAACTATACACAGGTTAGCATTAGGTTGTTACCATTTACAGAAAACAAAGGAGAGGATGCTGGTAATCCCATCACAGAAGAGGGATATTTGCAAATGAAAAAGCCAAAGTGGTCGAACAGTATACTCCTTGGAAGGTTTAACATGGATTTTAGGAAGTTACTTTGCTGAGAATGTTTGCTATCTCAGTTCATGGTGAGAGAGTTTTAGCAAAAGCAAGACTCGAAGCGGCCTAGGCACATTGCAGGCCAGATTCCCCACGGGAGAACCTATCCATGGGTGTAGGTACTGTGCATCAGACCTTCCTCTCCACTGGGAGCTGGGTCCACACCACGAAGAATGGTCTTCTACATCTCCCCCTTTGTTTTTGTTTAGGACCGCTATAGATCCCACAAAGCTTACTTCTTGCTGCTCTCTCACATGACCCTGGGAAAATAATTCACAAATGCGTCAAGTACACAGCATTATTGTAATCTGTGAGCGACTAGTGGTTCCATAGACCCACATTCTCCGATTAAGCCCATCAATCACTGTCAGGCAGTAATGATCAAATAGATAACATTCAAAGAACTCTAAGGACCTATTTTGAGTCAGGGTCAGATAGCTTAAGGGCCATAAAATTCTAAGGAAACAAACTCCTTTCAGGCTTGGACCCTTATCATTTAAATTGAGGGTATTAGCAAAGTAGGTTTCACAGGATTTTACGCTTTCTTACTTAGGCCTGATTTCCATCCACCCCCTCAACCTGCTCTTTCCAGCAGAGGGCCACACCCACCTCCAGCATTGTTTCAGGCTTAGGTGGAGCAGGGGACATAAGGCAGCCAAGAGATTAGGAGACTTCTTGCAGACAGAATGAAGACTCAAGCTACGTCAAAGCTGAGGGTCAAGGGTGCATTACCCCCTTTTTTCTGTATCCCCCCAAGTCCTTCCCTGAGGGTCTCCCATGTGATCACTCCTGTCTTAGGTCATCCCTTCCTTGAGAAATCTTACCCATCATTGGCTAACTGATCAAGCATTGAGGGCCAGGCAGGGTGAAGTAAAGTGGGCAGAGGTGGTGCTCCTGCCAGGGAGATAAGCTTTGTCTCCTCAGTGGTTTATAGTCCCAAGGTCTCTCACTCAACCTTAGCCATGGGGGCGGTTACAGCTTCTGAAGCCAGGCAGGGCAGCTCCCAACATCTAATCTCCTCCCTTTTTCTATTATAAATGCAATTGTAGCTGTTAACCTCTAAAAACTACTATTTGCTCTTCCCGAACACAATCTTAAGAAAACAACCTCTCTATATATTATAAAGCACAAATAAGGATTAAGACAAAGACATCCAAGGGCTACCATGACCCAAACCCATAAATTCAGTCCATTGAACCAGTTTTTAGGCTTCAACTATTGAACATTATGGGGCACTGAGGGATTGTTGCCCTCTGCGGGAGACCCTTGAGCCTCAGGCCCTGTCATTGGGGCAGGCCCATTGTCCTCCGTCGTTGTGTAACAGGGTGCAGCCGGGGTGGGGGTGGGGGGCAAAAAGGAATTTTGAATGGGGTCCAGAACTCAAGGTGTCCAGGAAATATTAGAAAGACATATAAAATGTCCTCCCCCCTTACCCCCCCCACAGGTGTCAGTTGAGGGAAGGGACAAATGGAGCAGGGCCTTTGACAGTTGTTTTGCATAGCAAAAGTTCTGCAGATAGCCTCTAGAATGGTCATTTAGCATATCTATAACCTTTGACTGGTTTCATAGATATGTTAAATAGCTGCAGCCAAGTTTTGAGCCAGGGAGAATGGAGTGGCTTCTACCCAGGATGTAACTGGGGGGGGGGGGGACAGGTCCCCTGAGTTACAGCATCTACATGAGAGCTTGGAGTTGATTGGCTCCTCGCCATGGGGCCAAACCTGCCCAGACTCACTATGGCAGCCCAGCAGAGCTGGGAGGATAGGGGAGTCCTGGTAGGTGTAACCGATTGTGGGAGGAGTCGGAAATGGGGCTACAAAGGAAGACTGGTGCGAGGATTTAAACACAGATGCGGCAGCCATTGAGGAGAGAGCCAAGCGATTCTGGCAGAGTGGGGGACCCTCACAGCTGTGTAAAAGAACCATACGCTTTCGGGCAGAATGGAGACTCCCGCAGCCATGTGAAAGA
Organism: Sturnira hondurensis; assembly: GCF_014824575.4. Lineage (NCBI taxonomy): Eukaryota > Metazoa > Chordata > Mammalia > Chiroptera > Phyllostomidae > Sturnira > Sturnira hondurensis. The sequence goes on along the minus strand of NW_028086106.1, from coordinate 104,429 downwards.
GAATCACCATGCAGCTTTAGCAGAGAACCACCACTTGGCTTTGCCAGAGTGGTGACCCTACCCTCTCTGCAGCCAGGTTGAGAAAGACCATGTGTTTTTGGTCAGAGTGCAGACCCGTGCAGCTTTGGTAGAAGAGGCCCACGCATACTTAGGGTGCTCCATTTGGCTGTATGACCTGGGAAGCAGGAGAGACGTTGCCTGGAAAAATGGGTAAAAAGAACTTTTACCAGTGGACCGTGAGAAGGTGTCACATGACTTTGGATTAACTGGAGATCCTGCCTGGACAGCAGCACTGCTGACAGTGCCAGCAGCCTGAAACACAGATGTGTGCTTCTTTTCTTGAGATACGGTACTCCGAATTTGGGCAGGGGGGAGGGAAGTGCTGTGGGTGTCTGTGGTTATCCTAAAGGACTGTGATATATTAATGGGGACATTGGGTCACTACTTAAAGTCTGTATAGCTTTAAGTAAACCTTTTCTTTCCTTTTCACAAATCTCTGGCATTGAGAGATGTCTTTCCTCTGGCTGCAGATGATCGGGCCCAGTAGGGGGTTTGGACGGTATTAGTATACCATCCTCTGGAGTCCAGGCCCCGGTGTATCTGTTCCGTAACAGTTGGACCCAGGCCTGTGAGTGATAATGTGTCTGTTTTCCTTCTGGTTGTTCAGGGTCAGCTGGTCTCTCAGTTGATTGGTTTTCGTATCCAGATAGTGGAGCTTCACTCTTTTTGCTGGTATCCAGATAGGGCCTATAGGAATAGAAATGCACACATACCCTGTTCCCCAAGTTAAGAGATCTACATGGTCCTGCCAAGATCCATTTCCCAGCAGATCTCTATATAAAACCTGAGGATAAGATAACTTTGGCTCTTCCTTCTGAAAATGTTTCTCAATTGGAATACAAAGTGATTAATCACAATTTGGCGATTATATGTAAACATGGCTAACACAATAAAATTTGGGGGGGAGGACTCGTGGCTCCCACTTTTTGTTTTTTAAGAAGATTTTTTAAAAGTATGATGAGCCCATTCTACAATTGCCTGGCCAGTTGGATTGTAAGGTATTCCTGTTTTATGTTGGATATTCCGATGCTGAAGAAAAGCCTGAATAGAATGGGCAAAGTATCCAGGGCCATTATCAGTTTTAATTTGCTGAGGCCATCCTAAATGACTAAAGGCCTCAAGCCAATGGGCTTGTATATTTTTAGCAGATTCCCCTGTCAAGGCAGATGCATATAGGACACCAGAGTTAAGTATCAATAGAAATATTTGAATTTTTGAAAGGGAGCATAATGAGTGACATCTGTTTGCCAAATTATTTGAGAACTTAGTCTTTGAGGATTAACCTCTATGGATGGGGGTGCCTTGCTAAAGGCTTGGCAATCAGGACATTCTTTAATAATTTGCTTACCTTGGGAGTGAGGAATATTAAATTGTTTTCGGACTGCCAGTCTATTTTGATGAACAAACTGATGAGAAGCGCTGCTTCCTGGAATGCAGTAAGAACACTGACTAAGGCATCTGCTTAATTGTTACCATCTGAAAGCTTTTCTTAAGCTCTTTGAGGAAGAAATGCCAATCAGCCACAAAGTCAGGCAATATAGAGCTTTATTGGGGTTTGCACACTCAGGCGAGATTCTATGGTCCTCAAAGTGTGGGGCCGGAGAAATCAACGCTGGAATAGGAAATGCTGTGGGGTTTTATTTTTGTTGGCTCTCCATGGGAGCTGGGGATTGGTGCCCTTTGAACAAAGCAGCAATACATCATTGGTGTTTTTCCTCAGGCTCAGGTTGCTATGCAGATATTTGTTTTGTCAAAGCCCGCCCTCTGGTTTGACATCAGCTGTCTTTTCTGGGTTGTAGTCCACCCACCATTTTGGATTGTAGTCCAGCCGCCATTTTGTCCTACCCGGCCCATCCTGACACCATCCACCAGGGTGACAGGCAAGCCTGAATGGGATCAAATATGAGTAATGAAGAGGGGGTGTTCTTGCTTGTCAAGGAGGGACTATAAGGTCAAAAATAGGTTAAGTAAATTGGGGTCAATAGAAGCCGTAATTGATGCCTGATCTAGATGCAGAATAGTATGAACAGTATATCCTGAGTCACAGACTATGTTCAGAGGTTCTTGGGGCCATTGCTGCAGGGCCATGATTGCAGCGAAATCATGGCCCTCTTACTAGGCAATAGCAGCCTGTCTGGTTTTTCCAGACCCATCAAGAAACACAGTTCTTACCCCAGTTATTGGCATTGGGGTGACTTTTTCTGCTAGCCTTATTTGAAGGAATGTAATCTTTTGAAGCAATTTATTTGAGGGCAGGTTAATTACCAGTCCTCCTACAAAGTCAGCTATGGCACACTGAAATTCTTAAGATTGAGCTGCAAATTGTTGTAAATAGACGAGTTAAGGTGATGTGAATAAAAGCAGGATCAGTGGATTGAGCACGGGCCGGTGAACTACACGATCGCGGTTCGATTCCCAGTCAGGGCACATACCTGGGTTGCAGGCCAGTTCCCGGTTCCTGGTTCCCAGCAGGGGACGAATGAGGGGCAACCATACATTGATATTTCTTTCTCTCTCTCTCTCTCTCTCCTTCTCTTCCCCTCTAAGATAAATAAATAAAATCTTTAAAAAAATAAATAAAATAAAAGCAGGATCATATGCAAATAACTGCTGTTTGCTTAGGTCCTTTTGTAATAAGATGGCAGAACACAGTTATATAGGTGATAATAGTGCGTTGTGGCTGGTGAGACAGGAAAAACCACTTTATCATAGCTAAGTGAGGTGACAATTGTCCTATAAGGCTTGTAGGAGTCCCTAAAGTTGGAAAGCAGAAAAGCCGGACAGGAAACTGTGAATTAATTCTAGTTAGTTGTTGCTGCTGATTGATTTATTATAGTTAATTCTTGTAGGGCCTCAGAGGACAGTTTCCTGGGGAATTAAGATCCGGGTCCCCTTTAAGGGCATTAAATAAATGAGTTAATTGCTGGGTAGGGGACTTCCACGAAGATGGAGGCATAGGTGGAAACACTGTGCCTTCTCCCACAACCAAGTTTGAATACAACAAAGGTTTGGAGAACAAAGACACAGCCAAAGAACAGAAAATTGAATTATACGGAAGTCCGACAACAACTAACCGCTCGACCGGGCTGGTTAGAGGGGCAGAGCCAGCAGCGGAGCAGGGTCGGGCAGAAAAGATCCCCAGACCTAGGCGCGCAAGTAGCCCGCGGTCGCACATTCGCTCACAGTGAGACGGACCACGCAGGCCCCAGGGGGCGAACCCAGTGGAGGGCTATCGGCAGTGGCACACTCTCGTGCAGTGGAATGAAACATGCGGGCCCAGGTGACAGTGGCAGCTTCCGCACCGGCCACCTGTGGGGGCTGCGGTGGGAGGCAGCAGATGGGACGCCATAGTTCCTCGTTGACCCCACCCCCACATACAGCCTCACACCCAGCGACTGAGTTGCCCTGCTCTGGTGAACACCTTAGGGCTCCGATCCTGCTAAGTAACAGGCACGAACAGCCCAAAAGATGGCACAAGAAGAACTCAAAGTCCCAGAGCCAATAACTCTAAGCGACCAGGAAATAGCCAGCCTCTCAGATGCACAATTCAAGACACTATTTATCAGGATGCTCACAGAACTGGTTGATTATAGTCACAAATTAGAGGAACATATGACGGCTAAACTAATTGAAATGAAGGGAGATGTCCAGGAAACCAATAGCGATGGAAAGGAAACTGGGATTCAAATCAATGGAATGGACCAGAAGGAAGAATGAAACATCCGACCAGAAAGGAATGAAGAAATGAGAATTCAAAAAAATGAGGAGAGGCTTAGGAACCTCCAGGACATCTTTCAGTGTTCCAACATCCGGATTATAGGGGTACCAGAAGGGGGAAAGAAACAGCCACGAGTGGAAAATTTACTTGAACAAATAATAAAGGAGAACTTCCCCAATCTGGCAAAGGAAATAGACTTCCAGGAAATCCAGGAAGCTCAGAGAGTGCCAGAGAAGTTGGACTCAAGAAGGAACACACCAAGGCACATCATAATTACACTAGCCAAGATTAAAATGAAGGAGAGAATCCTAGAAGCAGCAAGGGATAAGGGGACAGTCACCTACAAAGGAGTACCCATCAGACTGTCAGCTGATTTCTCAAAAGAGACCTTACAGGCAAGAAGGGGCTGGAAAGAAGTATTCCAAGTCACGAAACCCAAAGACCTACAGCCAAGATTGCTCTATCCAGCAAAACTTTCATTTAGAATGGAAGGACAGATAAAGTGCTTCTCAGATAAGGCCAAGTTCAAGGAGTTCATCACCACCAAGCCCTTATTATATGAAATGCTAAAGGGACTTATATAAGACAAAGAAGATGAAAAATATTAACAGTGAAAGGTCAGCAAACTCACAGTTATTAACAACCACACCTAAAACAAAAGCAAACCAAGAGGACAGCTAGATCAGGAGTGGAACCATAGAAATGAAGAACACATGGAGGATTAGCAACAGGGGAGTGGGAGGAGGAGAAGGGGGGAGAAGGTACAGAAAATAGCCTAGACAGTAGGTAGAAAATAGATAGGGGGTGAGGGCAAGAGTAGTAGGGGAAATATAGAATCTAAAGAACTTGAGACATGTGGTTATAAACTAAGCGGGGGAGAATGGTGGGGGAGGGAGTGTGCAGGTGGAGGGGAATGAAGGGGGGAATAGAACAACTGTAATGGTATATTCAATAAAATATATTTAAAAAATTGTTGGGTAGGTATTCCAAGTCTGGGTTGCACCCAGTTGATTGCTCCCTGGAGTTATTGGAAGCGATTAAGAGTCAAATCTTTGGGTGGATTGATTTGAAGGACTTGAGGCCAAATTGTCCTATTAAAAAGAATATAGCCTAAATATTTCCAAGGTTCTGACTGGTGGATTTTTTTCTGGAGCAATTACTAGCCTAGCAGAATCTACAGAATTTTGAAGAAAGGAAGCAGTTTTTGCTAAAATATCTTGTGAAGGAGCTTGGATCAGGATGTCATCCATATAATGATAGATAATTGACTTAGGAAACTGATCTCTTACTGGCTGAATGGCTGTGTGAGTGAAATGCTGGCAGATAGTTGGGTTGTTAACCATCCCCTGAGGCAAACCTCTCCATGGAAACTGCTGCAAAGGCTGAGAATTGTTAATGAGTGGGAGGGAAAATGCAAAACACTTCAGATCCTTTTCTGCTAAAAGGGATTGTAAAGAAACAATCCTTTAGGTCAATAATTAAGAGTGGCCAATCCTTTGGAATGCAAGCTGGACTGGGGACTCTGGTCTGCAGAGGGCCCATAGGTTGGAGGGATTCATTGAATTTTCTTAAATGTTGAATGAGCCTCCATTTGCCAGATTTCTTTGGTACAACAACCAAAATAGATGTATTCTGAGGGCTGCTAGAGGGTTCAATATGGCCCGCTTCTAACTGTTGTTTAACTAAAAGGCAGGTCTGTTCAAGTCACTCTTGTTTAAGTGGCCACTGATCAACCCATACCAGTGTATTGGAGAGCCAGGTAGGGGAGTTATAAGAGCAGTGGCCACTAGGGAAAACGTGGCATAGATTTGTATCCCCCACTAACTGAAGAGATCACAGCCCCAGATATCAAGGGGCATGGACAGGATATATGGTCAAATTCTCTCTACCTGTCCATCTGGTCCATAACACTTAAGAGACCATACACTGACTTGTGGTTGAGAAACTCCTCCAACACCTGTTACAGGCGTTCTGCTGTCTGTTAGAGGCCATTCTAGAGGCCAAAACTGATTTGAGATTTCAGAGATGTCGGCTTCCGTATCTATGAGGTCATGAAAGGTCTTATCTTTTAGCTTTATTTGTAAGATTGGTTTATTTAATTTAATTGATTATGTCAAAAAAACTAATTGATTATCTGTACTACTGAAGCCCCCCCTCTCCTCTCACTGTATTCTGAGTCTTTGAGATTATATAGGAGAGTAGGAGCAGCTGGGCAATACAAGTTTGGGCAGGAAAAACATGATAACCAGAAGCTTTAAGTGTGCAGGTGACTTTGCCCTCAAGTCCCCCTGTCCACCATGGATGAAAGTAACACTACCAAGACATGATCTGCTTGGGGAGGAGAGGTGGCCAGTTTCTCAGAGGAAAAAGGACAGGAGCCCATTCCTCCAGGGGCTTTTATTGGGTTGTAATGTTTCGGAAAAAGTCACTCACACTCAGTTAGGATGGCGGAGCACTCTTTATTACGTGCGGGCTCAGAGGAGGAAGTCTCAAAATTCTGAGCCCCGTTCTGCAGATTGGTTTTACTTTTAAAGGGCGCGAAGTGGGTTACAGAAGCAGAATGCCATTAGATAGTTGCTTATCTAGGGTGCACACAGCTCAGGGTGGGGCAAGCACACGCTGTCTTACTAAATTGTTGCAAAAAAACAACTTTAAAATGATATTTCCCTATCCTGCTTCATTCCCCCCTTTAATGCTTAGACAGCTTCTTCGCTAGTCTCAGTATCACCTGTCTGTACTCTTTGATATTGGTATTGCTGGAGAGAGAGTATTTTGGTTGTGGCCTTGCAGACTACTGTGGCTTCTAACTGCTGTACTAGGGTCCGGAGTAAACATGGTCCTAAAGACTAAGAATAGGATTAAAAGCGGGCCGAGGATCGGGGCTAGTAAGGAGAACAGGGTGGACTGCCACCAGGTGGTACCTTGGGATGGGTAGTCAGAGGTCTTCAGTCTTTTCTGTATCTCTTTTAATTTATTAAGATTTTCCTCGACTATCCCACTCTCATTAATATAATAACAGCATTCTTCCTGTAAAAATAGGCAGGTCCCTCCTTTCCCTTCAGTGAGTAAATCTAGGGCTCATCTGTTCTGCTGTGCTACTCGTGCCAGTGATGTTTTCTGACATTGTAATGATACCACAGAGTTAGCGGTGGCTTCCATGGCTTCATTTAGTTCATCCCTTAACTGTTGCTTTGACTGGAGGCTTACTGCTAGTCCAGTCCCTCCTATACTGGTCCCAACTATGGAAGTAGTGAAGGTAAGTCCTACTAACAGTGGTAGGAACACTGCTTGCTTTTCTCTTGTAGGAGTAAGGAGGGCACTAAGTTCCCCTGGCTGGTAGAGGGTTAACTGGGGGGCTAGGGCTACTAGGTGGCAGAGTTCTCTTTTACTACAGTTGTAGACCTGGGAGAGGGCCCCGTTGCACCAGAAGAAAAGGCAGGGTGGGCTTCTTAGAATAGCAAACGGTGTGTTGGTGCACCAGGTCTGGTTGTACTGTGTCTCATTAACTAGGTAAAGAGGAACTCGGGAAAGGGCTGGAGATGCCGGGGAGTTGTTGGGGATATCGGGAGTGCCTGATACTGGGACAGCTGTCAAGGGTGGTCTGGTGAGAGAGGCACATAGGAAACAATCAGTATAGTTCCCAGGGCTAGATAAATTCAATAACTCTGCCCCTTCCTGTATTAAGCTTATCCACGAAAAGGGCTTTTCTGAATCCTGAAACTGCTCAGTGATCTCTTTCTCTTTCTCTGTGATTTCCTGTTTTACCTGCTGGATTACCTTTAGGCCTGGGTAGGTTATTTCTTGTGTTCTATATATGTAAATGTCCCCTACTGGCCCAGAGTGGAGGTTGCTGGCATATAATTTCCCTACTACTCCTTTTTCCCATATTTTGTCATTTGGGTTCTTTATAGTTAGCAGAACTTCCCTGCCAATTGCACTATGACCTCGGCAGCTTTGGTAGGGGCAACCCCCTTAGGTTTCTTGCCACCACCTGCAGTAGTCTTGGGTTTGATCTATTAGTATGCAAATAAAGGGGCTCCTAAACCAGACCCACCCGTCTAAGCTTTTCAGTTCCTGTGAAGGAAGAGGGATTATTGTGCTAGGCTTACATCCACCTTTTGGGCAGGGGTATACTTTAACATTGTGTGTGATGAAGTTATCTCCCTTCCTATAGGTCTCCCTAACGTAAAATTTCCACAAGGTAGTTCCCTCGTAAATTCCTAAGGTTAGCTTGACTAAGATGATTAAACCTAGCAGATACATAATGTTATAGTAAGCAAAAGATTCCAAGGCAGAGGCTATACAGTAAAATAAAACTACAATCCTGATGTTTTCTCCTAGTGTCCACTCCTCAGGTGTGGTGGATCCTAGGCCCAGACCTAGGATCCCGGTTACCAGTATGTAGGGGACTAGGAATTCGGCTGGGCATTTGTCCATCTTAGTCTGTAGGTATTATTTCCCACTGCTTGGCCATGACTGGTCCGTGTCATCGCAGTTTCAGCGGGTGGAGTGGTGATGTCTTGGCGTCCTCCTGCGGTGGGTCTGGCTCGGCCGCCACTTTCACCCAGGAATGATGGATTCATGGTGTTATTCCTGCAACCTTTAAGGCAGTGGGAGTAGTTAAAAGAAGGCTTTCCATATACTAGGCTTTCATAAGGGGTATACCCTGTCTGGTTCCGGGTGTTCCTCACCCAGAGTAAAGCTATGGGCAGTAAATCAGTCCAGGGTAATCCAGTTTCTTGGCACAATTTTGCTAAGGTCTCTTTCAATGTCCTGTTCATCCTTTCTACTTTTCCTGAGCTCTGGGGCTGATAGGCAGTGTGTAGTTTCCACTCTAGGTTCAGTGCCTTAGCTAATTCCTGTACTACTTGGGAAACGAAAGCAGGCCCATTATCACTTCCCATGCTAAGAGGCAATCCATGTCTAGGAATTATTTCCCTGAGTAAGACTCTGGCTACTTCCTTAGCTTTCTCTGTCCTTGTGGGGAAGGCCTTGACCCATCCTGAAAAGGTAAATATTAGTACAAGCAAATATTTGTAGCCCTGGCTCAGTTTGATGTCAGTCAAGTCTATTTGTAGGTCTTCTAGGGGTTGGGTTCCCTGATGATGTATCTAGGGTGGAACTTGGTGGTTTCCTGAGGCTTTGTTTTTAGTACATGTTATGCATCTGGCTGCAGCACTGGCACACAGAGTGGGGAGGCTAGGTATGTATAGATACCTTCGAAGCATATTTTCTAACACTGTTTTCCCAAGCTGAGTTAGGGTATGGCAGTTCTGGACCACCTGTCCTGCTTGGCTTTGAGGTATGTAAATGTGCCCATCAGGGAGTCTCCACAGGCCCTCTGGGGTTTTGATTGCCAGTGCCTCTATGGCCCATTGTTCTTCTGCCGGCTGGTAATCTTGGCTATTAAGAGGGGAACTAATTAAAGGGCCAGCGACTAACACTTGAGGTCTGGGTTTTCTGGGGCCTCTCTCACTGCCCGATCTGCTAGCCGATTTCCTACGGCTTCCTCAGTTTCGCCCTTCGTATGCCCTCTGCAGTGTATCACTGCTACTTGGGCTGGTTCCCAGACAGCCTCTAAGAGCCGGAGGATTCAGTTTTGTTCTTAATCTCTTTTCCCTCAGCGGTTACCAATCCTCTCTCCTTGTATATTGTCCCGTGTATGTGGAGGGTGGCAAAAGCGTATTTGGAGTCAGTACAGATGTTGACCCTTTTCCCCTTACTGAGTTCTAAGGCCTGGATGAGGGCGTGAAGTTCTGCCCTCTGCACCCACCACCCTGTTGGCAGGGGTTCTGCTTCAAGGGCTTGGTCCCTCGTGGTCACGGCGTACCCGGCAATTTGCTCCCCTCTTTCAGTCACTGTGCTACTCCCGTCTGTGTATAATTGAAGGTCCCACTGAGACAAAGGGTGGTCTTTCAGGTCTGGTCTGCTGGCATATACCTGGTCTGTGACTTCCTCGCAGTCATGATCTGACTCTCCAGCCTCCAAGGGTAAGAAAGTGGCCGGGTTGATCTTTTGCATCATTCTTAGGTGCACTCGGGGATTTTCTTGTAAAATTCCTTGATATTGGGTGAGCTGGGGGTTGGATAACCATCAGTGCCCTTGGCCCTCCAGGAGGCTGTGCACTGCGTGCGGTATGAAGAGACTTATCTCCTGTCTTAAGGTGAGCTTGTCAGCCTCCTGGAGGAGAGAAACAGCAGCTGTTATGGCCCTCAGGCAAGGGGGCCACCCAGCTGCTACACTGTCCAGCTTCTTCTAGAGGTAGGCTATGGGGCGTTGCCATGGTCCAACCTCCTGAGTTAAGACCCTGAGGGCTACTTTCTCTTTCTCATGTGTATAGAGGGAAAAGGGTTTATCTGGGTTGGGCAGTCCGAGGGCTAGAGCGCTTATTGAGAGTTCTTTTATTCTCTTGAAAGCATCCTGCTGTTCTGTGCCCCACATAAACGTGGTGGTTTCGGGTCCCCTAAGGGCTTGGTATAGTGGTTTCACGATTTCTGTGCACCCTGGAATCCATATTCGACAGAACCTGGCGGCCCCCAGAAACTCTGGGAGTTGCCTCCTGGTAGCGGGGTCAGGCATTTGGCTGATCACGGCCCTCCTCTCCCCACCTAGGGCTCACTGTCCTTTGCTTATCTGGAACCCAAGGTATCGAACTTCTGTCTAGCATATCTGGGCTTTTTCTGGGACACCCGATGCCCTTTATCAGCTAAAAGCCGGAGTAAGGCCCGTGTTCCTTCTCGGCACTTGCTTTCTCCTGAACCTGCTGGTAGTAGATCATCTACATACTGTAGCAAGACCAAGTTGGGATGCTCTTTTGAAAATGACTGTAAATTCTGGGCCAAAGCTTCACTGAAAATGGTGGGGGAGTTCTTGAAACCCTCCGGTAGTCAGGTCCAGGTGAGCTGGGTTTTGGCCCCTGAGTGTGGGTCTTCCCACTCAAAAGCAAATATTGGTTGGCTCGTGGGAGCCAGGGGAATGCAGAAAAAGGCATCCTTCAGGTTGAGACACGAGAAATGCAAGGCAGTTGGGGACAACTGGCTCAGGAGGGTATATGGATTCGGCACCGTTGGGTGTAGAGTCAGGGCGACCTCATTGACAGCCCATAGGTCCTGAACTGGGCAGTACCCAGACCCGTCTGGCTTCTTTACCGGGAGGAGTGGCGTGTTCCACTGTGATTGGCATGGTACTAGTATGCCTTCACTCAGGTATTTGTTTATCGTCCCCGAAATGCCTAGCCGGGCCTCCTTCGGTATGTAATATTGCTTTCGGCAGCAGGACTGGGCTCCTGCTTTTAAATCTCTGGTTACTGGGGCGTGACCAATCGCGAGTCCTGGTGGGTTTCCTTCTGCCCAGACGTGGGGAAATTCCTCTATAAGGGGGTCCAGAGAGGGGGGTGTCCCTTATCCCCCTCATGGATCCAGTATTCTTCTTCTCAGGGCACAGTGAGGGCCACTAGGCTGTTTTCGCCTAGTTCTAGCGTGGCTTGTCCTGAGGGGTGGAAGACTACTCGGGCTGCCAATTTACCTAAGAGGTCTCTACCCACCAGTGGTACCGGGCACTCAGGCAGATAGAGGAATTCATGGCGGACTCTGTGTCCCCTGAGTTCAACCGTCTGTGCCTGACAAAATCCTTTCAGTTCGCTGGGCCACCCTGTTGCCCCTACGATGGAGACCTCTCCACCTGATGGCGGGGCTACAGATGCTGTGACTACTGAGTGTTCTGCCCTGGTGTCTACCATAAAGTCTAGTGGTTGGCCCCCTACTCTGGCTTGGACCATGGGCTTGTGGGGGCCAAGTTTTATCAAGCCCAGTCTGGCTCATTCGGTATCCAAGCCTGCCAGGCTGAGGATACCCGGGGCTGGGGATGCAAGAGGAACTCCCTTTTGTTTTCGATGGGGACAACATTGTTTCCAGTGGCCTCTCTCTTTGCAGTAGGCACACTGGTCTTTCTCTACTTTAAAATGTCCTTTCTGCCCCTTCTTCGGCGGGCCTCTTGCTGGAGCTGCCAGGGCAGCGGCCAGTAAAGCTGCCTTCTTTCTTTGTTTGTCTAGGGCCGCGGTCTCTGCCGCTTCCTCCCGATTATTGTAGACCTTGTTAGCTACTTCTACTAACTGTCTGATGTTCATGCCAGCAAATCCTTCTAATTTCTGCAGTTTCTTATGAATGTCAGGGGCCGACTGGGAGACAAAAGCCATGTTGACCATCCTCTGACTGTCCGGGCTTTCGGGGTCAAAGGGGGTGTAGACCCTCTAAGCCTCGGTAAGGCGTTCGAGAAAATCTCCCGGACATTCATCTGGCTTCTGCATTATACTGGAGACCTTGGTCATGTTAGTGGGTCTCCTAGCCCCCGCTCATATTCCCTGAAGAATGGCCTCCCAATAGTGCTCTAGGGCTGTCCTCCCCTATTCGGTATTGTGATCCCAGTCCGGCTGTGTCTCTGGCACGGCAGTACCCACATATTGTATGGGATCTAAGGTTCTGGCTGGGGCATGGGTCTCTAAGCACCGGTGGGCCTCTTGTAAGATCTTCCGCCTCTCTTTGGTATTGAAAAGGGTTAACAGGAGTTGGCGGGGGGTCATACCACATGGGCCAGTGGGTCTGCATAATGGATTCCATCAAATCTATTAGGGCCTGGGGTTTCTCTGAATATGAGAGAGTGTGGTGCTTCCAATTCAATAGATCCGTGGTGGTAAAGGGCTGATAGTAAGATATCATGGGGCCCGGTCTCAGGGTCCCATCATCGGCAACCTGTGCGGGCCCCTGAGTTTCCCATAGCGGCATTTGCAGGGCCTGATGGTGTCTGAGTCTAGCGGCAATGGGAGGGGTTCTCCCTGGTCGGGGCTCCCTTATCCCGCGGGGGTGAGGCGGCGACACCGAAGGCGGTGGAGTCTCTGGTCCGTGAGGAGCTGACGGGGACCACTCACTATATGGGGATAGATAGACTGGTGGGTCATCGTCCGGGTGTCCCTGATGGATGGGGTGTTTGGGTCTCCGAGTTACTAAAACTCGAGCCTCTTTTCGTGTCTTCCTCCTACAACAGGACCAGCTTCCCGCCATCCCAGTTACACCTGAGTGCTTCGGGGCCATCTTTCTGCACTATTGGAGCCATTTAGGCATATCCTGGGCTAACTCCTGCCACCGATCGATGTAGGCAAATTGATCAGGGTGTCCTGGCTTTCCTGTCACTACTAGATGGACTGCCCGAATAATACTTAAATTCAGGTGCCTTTGGGGGGCCAGCCTACCCCAAAAGTGGCCCACTCCGAGGAACAAAAAGTCTTTAACCAGTCTGGATCTAATGAGGGGTCCTGCCCCTGAAACCGACTGAAATTTTGGAGCATAAAATCTAAGACCGTTGAGGGCCCCCCTCCCATCTCGGCCCAGACAAACGAAGGGCTGGGTATAGACACTTGCACCCGCCTGGTCTGTCCTCTCGAGAGGCAGAGTCAATCTTGGCTAAGGCTGCCCCAGCAGGGGTCGGGGTTAACTGCCAGCCATATGCCATATAATCTGACACAGGAACCACAAGTTAGGGCCCACTCATACCCTGTAAATCGGCAGACTCGTGGGGCCACAAACACAACAATCACTTATACTCACTTAAGTCACACTCACAGACAGAAGTTAAACATTTCCTCCCCGAATAAGGTCCAATGACTCAAAATGAGTCCTGGCAGGTTCGAGAGATAGCTAATCTCTCTCAGATTTCAGGTCCAGTCCCCGGGACACTTACTGATCCTGGCACCTCTGGTCTCGTGGTCTGCCAATCCCCTGTGGCCCAGGTCCCGAGCTGGCCGGGGGCCCAGTGCCTGGGTCTCCGCACCAGGAAGCCCAAAATCACCAGGGCACATGCTCCTTCCTCTGGGGCCAGGTTCCCTACTGGAGCCCCCACTTGGCTACTGTCACCGGAGACAAGTCACCCGCTCGTGTGAAGCTCATTTCCCGGTCAGGGAACCCAATGTTACGGAAAAAGTCACTCACACTCAGGATGGCGGAGCACTCTTTATTACGTGTGGGCTCAGAGGAGGCAGTCTCAAAATTCTGAGGCCCGTTCTGCGGGTTGGTTTTACTTTTAAAGGGCGTGAAGTGGGTTACAGAAGCAGAATGCTGTTAGATAGTTGCTTATCTAGGGTGCACACAGCTCAGGGTGGGGCAAGCACACTCTGTCTTACTCAAATGTTGCAAAAAACAACTTTAAAATGATATTTCCTTGCCCTGGCTGGTGTAGCTCAGTGGATTGAGCTCAGGCCTGCAAACCATACGATCGCGGTTCGATTCCCAGTCAGGGCACATGCCTGGGTTGCAGGCCAGTTCCCAGCAGGGGACCCACGAGAAGCAACCATACATTGACATTTCTCTCTCCCTCTCTCCTTCCCTTCCCCTCTAAAGATAAATAAGTAAAATCTTTTAAAAAATTATATTTCCTTGTCCCTATCCTGCTTCAGTAATACACAGGAATACAGGGCAGCAAGGATCAAACAGTAGATAACATTTCAAAGAAATCTGAGGGCTTAGTCTGAGTCAGTGTCTGTCAGGAAAGGGGGTTGCAGAAACTTTGGGAGACATACTCATTTCCCGCTTGGACCCTTAACATGAATGAAAGCACTCTTAGCAAAGCATGTTTCACAGGACTTTTAGGAATTCTTTCTTACGCCAGTTTTACCCCGGATATCGCTCTAGCAAGGCAAGAAGCTTCACTGCCTCCCCATCACAGGTTTTCAGGCTTAAGTGGATTAGAGCCAGGAAGTGCTTCTCCCAGGGGACATGGGGACTCAGGCTATGTCAGAATAACCAGGGGGTGAGGGTCCATTGCTCCCTCTTTGTTGCAGCCCCCTCCCCCCCGAGTCCTTCCATGATAGCCTCCCAAGGGATCTTGTTTGGCTTAGGTTGCCCCTCACTGTAAGCAGTCTTACCCGTAATGGACATCATCCATGCTTTTGGGGCAGGGAGTAAGCTGAGGCAGCATTTGCTACTAGGGAAAAGTTTTGTCTCTTTGTGGCTTGCATTCCGGAGGTCACGCACTCAGTCTTAGCCATGGGGGGGTAGTTACAATTCCTGAAACCAGGCAGAGCAATTCCCAACATTTAAGCATGATTTAATTTAATTTCCCTTTGATAGTCTGAGTCAATGATCCCTGGCTGAACAAAAATGCCTATGGTAGTAATATTGGATGTCCATAAGATTAAACTGACTATTTCTGGGGCTAGAGGTCCCTGGACACCAGTGGGAGCTACAATTACTCAATCATGTTCCTTTAAGATGAGCTCGTTGGTGGTGACTAAGTCCAGCCCTGAGCTTCTGCGGGTGGCTGCACAAAGGCCAGAAACTGTGCATTTCCCTGCATTCCCTGATACTGATTGATGTTCTGAAAGCTCCGATTGGGGTTGGGGGCACTGGAGTGGGCGCCCCCTCGGAAGTTTCCCTGAATAGGTTGGCTGTTTTTGTCAAACTTTGGCATTTCTTTGCCCAATGTCTGCCCTTGCCATAGCACAGACAATCCTTTAGGGGAGACTTGTAAAATTACCCTTTCCCCTTTCTGTTATGGATATAAACAGTCCTTGCGCAGGTGGCTGGGCTTTCCACAATTGTAACATCTGAGATCTCCTTTAATTGCAGCAGCCAAGAGAGAAGCCTTATGCTGCTCTGTGCCAACATCTTGACAAGCTTTGATAAACTCACTGATATCTTTGGTGGTAGTTCACAGGGGTCCTATAATGGTCCTGTAGTCTTTGTTAGCATTTTCATAAGCTAGCTGCCACAAAAGAGCTTTGGCTGCTCTGTTATGATCTATTTTCCTTTCAATAGCTTCTTGGAGACAATCAATAAAGTCAATATATGCCTCCAAAGCACCCTGATGAATATTGGTAAAGGAAGAAATTTCCCTGACCTGACAATCAGGCACAGCCTTCATGGCCCTGAGAGCAATTTGAGCACTTTAACTAAAAGCATGAGGATCAAGCCTGGCTTGAGCTGTTAACGGTGGCAAAATTACCAAACCCAAGCAACATAGGGAGGATGACAGGATTGCTTATTTGTGCATTCTCAGCTGCTTGGTGGCTGGATGGCTGAGAGTACTCTGAATGCCAGACTGTGAACTGAGCTGGGGTCAGGACTGTCCTGGCCAGAGCAATCCAGTCACAAGGGGCCATTCTATAGCTGTCAGTGATGGCTTGAAATAGCCTATTAGTAAAAGGAGACTGGAGCCCATTTTCTTTAATGCTCTCTTTTAGATCTTTGTAAAGGGAAAAGGAATGGGTTCATGGACATATCTTTGACCCCTGACTATAATGAGGAAAACCGAAAGGGCATCTAAATCCCCAGCCTCTGCTGCCTGTTGAAGGCACTGTCTCATGGCCCTACGAGGATATATGTCTAATTTTTCTGGCTCTCTTGGGAGTGAGTAATCCTTCGAGGAGGAACTCTCCCAGGGTTGATATATGGAGCTATGGCTATGAAGCAGGTCCTTGGGTGGTGCTGTAGGCAGAACTTTCATAGCTGGGTCTTCTACTATATCGCATACAACTTCCTCCTCTGAAATAGACTCTTTATCCTCTTTTTTGACTAGTTCCGATCTCCCAGCCCATATGGGCATGAGATTGGTTCTCACTAGCCCCCAAGTTACTAAGGTTTGAGTTCCAACAGAAGCACTGACATCCTGTAAAGTTCTTAACCTATCACCTACTTCTTCCCAAATTTTTATATCTAAGATTCCCTGGTCAGGAAAAGCAGGGTAGTATTCTCTTATAGTTTCTAAAAGCTGAATGAGATGTTCTTCCTTCACCTTGTAACCCAATCCCCTGAGGAGCTGATGTAGCACCCTCAGATAAACTTCCTGCTTTTTTTTTAACTTCCTGCTTTTTAAAGGGCTCTTTTTTACTTTTGATCGTTGTCATTTTAGATTCCACCACCTGTGCTGAACCCTAACTAGTTAGTTATTGAGGGATATAGTGTGATGGATCTAGATGTACTGTTGGTGAAAGACAGTCAGGAAGAGGGGTACCAAACTTTCTGAATACCCTCACCCTGCTTATGGGTTTCAGGTTCTCCCCCAAGCATCTAGGACTGCAAAGTGGGGCTCATAGCGCTAGGTGACCAACATTTATATGGCACTTTCTAGGCGAGTCAGAAGTTATATTAAGCAGTATTGGAGATCCCTATTGGGCCCCTGCATGCCTTGGGAATTGATCCCAGACACCCTCGTAAGGTTCCGACTCATGTGGCACCACCTAATTTCTTCGGTGAAGGGGAGGAAGTGCCTTTTGTCTTCAGAGCTTGGTGAATGTCAAAGCTCACATACAAAGCCTGAGACTAACACTAAATTCTTCTGGAAAGTAATCTTCAGAGCCCGGTCAAAACTGAAACACTCGTTCACTATCCACTTTTCCTTGCACAGGCGGACAGCAGGAAAAGGCAAAACCAAAGGGACCACAAGAGGCAGCTTAAAAGAATTTGCTGAGATGCCTGTAAACTGTCCTGTAACTAGTTGATATTTTTAAAGCTGATTAAAGGGAAAATCTTTGCTCTTTCTCCCAAGCCTAAGCCTAGTTTGGGGTTGCCTCCTGGCAAAACCTTGGGAAAGGGAGCAAGGCTCCTGCTTACTAAAGAAGGTACAGTTGCAAAGCAGTTCCAAAAGAGGGCGACCTAGGAAGAAAACGCTTATCCTCTGAAATCCAACACACCCTACGACATTCCCAAACAGCACTCGGGGTCGGGGTCGTGGGCCCTTACCTGGGCTAATGTGTGCATACTTCCACCAAGTTGGTGTGTTGTTGGTTTCTTTTGCTGTGCAGAAGCTTTTTAATTTGATATAGTCCCACTGATTTATTTTTGTCTTTACTTCCTTGTGTTTGAGCTCAAATTCATAAAATCCTCTCCAAGATCATGGTCCATGAGTTCTATTCTATGTAATTAATTGTCTTGGTCTTATATTTAAGTGTTTGATGCATTTTGACTTAATTTTTGTACAAGCCGAAAAACTATCACCTAATTTTATTCTAGTGCATGTGGCTTTCCAGTTCTCCCAGTACCATTTATTGAAGAGGCCTTCATTTCTCCATTGTTTGTTTTTGGTTCCTTTCCCAAAAGTTATTTGTACATATACATGTGGATTTATTTCTGGACTCAATTTTGTTCCGCTGGTGTGTGTGTTTTCCTGATAATACCATGCTGTTTTGATTATTATAGCTCTGTGGTATAATTTGAAGTCAGGGATTGTGACACCTACAGATTCCTTCTTACTTCTCAGGATTGTTTTGACTATTTGGTGTTTTTTGTTGTTTCATACAAATCTGATGTTTTTTTGTTCCGCTTCTTTAAAAAATGACATTGGGATTTTCCGGGGGATTGAATTAAATATGTATATTTTGTGGGGTAATATGGACATTTTAACTATATTGATTCTTCCAATTTATGAACATGGAATATCTTTTCATTTCATTGTGTATCTTTCAATCTTTTCAACAAAGCTTTGAAGTTTTTAGTACACAGGTCCTTCACCATCATTTGTTAAGTTTATTCCTATGTATTTTATTCTTTTGGTTATGATAAATAAAGAATTGTATTTTCCATTTCTCTTTCTAAAGTTTCACTGTTAGTATATAGGAATGCAGTGAATTTTTGTACACTGATTTTGTATCCTGCAACATTCCTATATTTGTTTACTGTTACTAAAAGTTTTTTTGGTGAAGTTCTTAGGGTTTTCTGTATAAAGCATCATGTTCATCTGAAAAAAAGTGACAGTTTACTTCTTCCTTCCCAATTTGGATGCCTTAGGACTTCCAGAACTATGTTAAATAACACTGGTGTGGGTAGGTATCCTGACCTTATTGATAGTGGAATTGCTGGGGGGAGATATTTTTGCAGATGTTGGTTTTTCCCCTGGGCTTTGTGGTTTTATTCTGGCAGCACCAGCACAACACCATCCAAGATGTGGTGGGAGGAGTGATCCTCACTCAACCAGCTGGAGAGAATGACCCACCAAAGAACTACCCAAACACAATTAAAAAACAATTACATCCACGAAGCCACATAAATGGTAGAAAGGGCATCCCAACAGCAGCAAGTTCAAGAGCTCAAGGAGACTGCACCATTGAATCTCACAGGTCTCCTACCACAGAAGTTCACACCACAAACTCAGGGAGTCAAAACAAATCAATTTAAGAAGCAGAGGCAAATGAGGAATATCTCAAATAATGGGAAGACAAAGAAACAACACCCAAACTATAGGAAAGGAGGCATTCTCAGAGAGAATGCTCAATGAAATAGAGGCAAGTCAACTATGAGATGTTGAGTTCAAAATAATGGGTATAAGGAAGCTCAATGAGCTCACTGAGATTGTACCAAAAACTACAAGGAAGCTAGCTATAAGGAACTTACTGTGAATTACACAGGCATGAAAAAGGACATAGAAGCTAGCAACAAAAGCCAAGAAGAGGTTAAAAATACAATTTCTGAATTCAGGAACACAGTAGAAGGAATCAAAAGCAGGCTAGATGAAGGAGACAATGC
Organism: Sturnira hondurensis; assembly: GCF_014824575.4. Lineage (NCBI taxonomy): Eukaryota > Metazoa > Chordata > Mammalia > Chiroptera > Phyllostomidae > Sturnira > Sturnira hondurensis. The sequence goes on along the minus strand of NW_028086106.1, from coordinate 85,145 downwards.
AAATTAGCAACCTGGAGGACAAGGTAGAAAAAAAAACACCCAGAAAGAGCAAAAAAAGTCAAATAGGATGAAGAAGGATTAAGGAAAATGCAAGACAACACGACACATAATAATATCTGTATAATAGTGACACCAGAAGGAGAATAAGAGGAGCAAGGGATAGAAAACCTGTTTGAAAAAGTACTGATGGAAAACTTCCCTAATTTAATAAGAGAAAAAGCAGCACAAATCTAGGAAGCAGAGAGGGTCCCAATCAAGAGAACCCAAAGAGGCCCACTCCAAGACACATCATCATTAAAACGGCAAAATACCAAGACAAAGAGAGAATCTTAAAGGCAGCAAGGGAGAAACAGGAAGTAACATACAAGAGAGCCCTGAAAAGGCTGTCAGCTGACTTCTCAATGGAAACGCGACAAGCCAGAAGGGATTGGCAAGAAAAATTCCAAGTAATGAAAAGCAAAGGCCACCAACCAAGACTACACTATCCAGCAAGGCTCTCAATTAAAATGGAAGGGGAAATAAGGAATTCCCCAGATAAAAGAAAGCTGAAAGAATGCACCTCCACCTAACCAGCCCTGCAAGATATGCTAAAGGGGCTGCTTTAAGAAAAGGAAGAAAAATAATGAGAGCTAGAGGAACACGGGTACAAAGGGAGTAAAATGACAATGAATAAGAACCCATCAATAATAACCTTAAATGTAAATGGATTAAATGCTCTAAAAAGACACAGGGCAGCTGAATGGATAAGAAGACATGACCCATACAAATGCTGCCTGCAGGAGACCCACCTCAGAACAAAAGACCTACACAGACTAAAAGTGAAGGGTTAGAAACAAATATACCAAGCAAATAAACAGGAACAAAAAGCCAGGGTAGCAATACTTATATTAGACAAAATAGACTTCAAAATAAAGGCCCCAAAAAGAGACACAGAAGGATACTTGATAATACTCAAGGGAAGAATTCATTGAGAAGATATCAACATTGTAAATATATGTGCAGCCAACATGGGAGCACCAAAATCATATGGAAAATCTTGGAGGAAAGATTTGGAGGAAATCTTCAGGAAAGATATAGATAGCAATACACTTACACTAGTGGATTTTAACACCCCACTGTCAGAAATGGATAGATCTTCCATATACAATATCACCAAGGGTATTGAGACATTGAACAATGCCCTAGATCAAATGTATTTAAATGGTATATATAGAACCTGTCATCCTAAAGAAGCAAAATACACATTCTTTTCAAATGTTATGGAACATTTTCAAAGATGAACCACATGAAAGGAAATAAAAGAAGCCTCAGCAAATTCATGAAAATTGAAATCATGTCAAGCATTCTCTCTGACCACAAGGGCCTAAGGCTAGAAACCAACCTCAAGGAAAAAACTAAAAACACTCAAATTTGTGGAGATTGAGTAGCATGTGCTTGAACAATGAATGGGTTGAGAATGAGATTAAGGAAGAAATAAAAAAGTTTCTAGAAACAAATGAATATGAACACGCAACAAGCCAAAACCTATGGTACTCAGTGAAGGCAGTCCTGAGAGGAAAGTTCATAGTGACACAGGCCTACCTAGAAAACATAGAAATATTTCAAATAAACACTACACCTACACCTACAAGAACTGGAGGAATGACAACAAACAAAGCTCAGAGAGAGAGAAAGGAAGGGAATAACCAAGATCAGAGCAGAATTAAGTGACATAGAGACTAAAAGTACAATTTTAGGATCAATTAAACCAAGAGCTGGTTCTTTGAAAAGATAAACAAAATTGACAAGACTTTAACAACACATCAGGAAAAAAAGAGACAGGATCCAAATAAACACAATCAGAAATTAAAGAGGACAGATCACAACTGATACCACAGAAATACAAAGGATTATAAGAAAATACTATGCCAAGAAATGTGAAAACCTGGGTGAAAGGGACAAATTTTTAGAAAAATATAATCTTCCAAAAGTGAATGAAGAAGGATCATAAAGCCTGAAACAGACTAATAAAAGCTGATGAAATTGAAGCAGTAACAAAAAAAACTCTGGGCACCCAAAAGCCCTGGACCAGACGGTTTCACAGGAGAATTCTATAAAACATTTAAGGAAGAGCTAACCCCCATCCTTCTCAGACTATTCCAAAACATCCTAGAAGATGGAAGACTCCAACACTTTTTATGAAGGCAGCATCATCCTAAACCCATAACCAGGTAAAGACAAAACAAAGAAACAAAACTACAGGCTAATATCGCTAATAAACATAGGCACTAAAATATTCAACAAAATATTGGCAAACGGCATCCAGCAGTACATTAAAATGATCATACACCAGGATCAAGTGGGATTCATCCCAGGGATGCAAGGATGGTACAATATTCAAAAATTAATAAATGTAATACATCACAAAAAGAAAAGGAAAGACAAAAATCACATGATCATATCAATACATGCAGAAAAAACATTTGATAGGGTACAGCACACATTTATGACAAAAAACACTAGGCAAAGTGGGAACAGAGGGAGCATTCCTCAGTATTAAAAAGGCCATATACAAGAGAGCTACAACCAACATCATACTGAATGGGCAAAAACTAAAAGTTTTCTCATTAAGATCAGGAACAACACAAGGATATTCACTTTCACCACTTTTATTCAATGAAGTTTTGGAAGTCCTAGCCATCAGACAAGAAAAAGAAAAAAGCATCATCCAAATCGTAAAGGAGGAAAAAATTTGTCATTGTTTACATATGACATGATAGTGTACATGGAAAATCCTGTAGACTACACAGAAACTACTCAACCTAGTAAGTGAATTTGGCAGAACAGTGGGATACAAACTCAATATTCAGAAATCAAAGGCATTTTTGTACACCAATGAAATATTAGAAACAGAAATCAGGGAAAAATCCCATTTCATATAGCCGCAAGAAATATAAAGTACCTAGGAATAAACCTAACCAAGAATGTAAAAAAACTGGTACTCAGAAAACTATACAACACTGAAGAAATAAGTTAAGGGAGATACAAACAAATGGAAGCATGTACCAGGTTCATGGATTGGAAGAATTAACATCATCAAAATGTCAATACTATGCAAAGCAATTTATAGACTCATTGCAGTATTCGTTAAAATACCAGTGGCTTATTTCACAGACATAGAGCAAACAATTCAAAAATTTATATAGAACCATAAATGACTCCAAATAGCCACAACAATTTTGAGAAAGAAGAACAAAGTAGGAGGGATCACAATACCTGATATCAAACTCTGTTACAAGGCCATTGTAATCAAAACAGCCTGGTGCTAGCATAAAAACAAACACATAGACCAATGAAACAGAACAGAGAGCCCAGAAATAAACCCAAGTCTCTATGGTCAATTAACATTTGAGAAAGGGGGCAGAAGCATAAAATGGAGTAAAACCAGCCTCTTCAACAAATGGTGTTGGTAGAGCTGGACAGGTACATGCAAAAAAATGAATCTTGACCGCTAACTTACACCATACATGAAAATCAGCTCAAGGTGGATAAAAGACTTAAATATAAATTGTGACACCATAAAAGTCCTAGAAGAGAACATAGGCAGGAAAACCTCAGATATTCCATGCAGCAATATTTTCACCAATATGTCCCCTAGAGTAAGGGATATAAAAAAAATCATAAAGAAAAGGTACTTCATCAAAACAAAAAGCTTCTGCACATCTAAAGGAAACATCAACAAAATGAAAAAAATCCAACCATGTGGGAAGTTATATTTGCCAATTATACCTTGGAGAAATGTTTGATCCTTATATATAAAGAACTCACACAATTCCACACCAGGAAGGCAAATAATCCAACCAAAAAATGGCCAAAGACATGAACAGAGTCTTCTCTAAGAAGGACATACAAATGGGCCCAGAGACAGGAAAGGATGCTCAGCATCACTAGCCATCACAAAGATGCAAATTGAAACCACAGTGAGATACCACTTCACACCAGTCAGAATGGCCATCATAAACAAATCAAAAAACAAAAGTGCTGGAGAAGTTGTGGAAAAGAGGGAACCCTAGTACACTGTTAGTGGGAATGCAGAGTGGTGCAGCCACCATGGACAACAATATGGGATTTCCTCAAAACAAAAACAAAAAACAAAGATGAAACTTCTTTTGGATCCAGTAATCCCACTGCTGGGATTGTACCCTAAGAATCCTGAAATACCTATTCAAGAGAATCTGTGCAAGAGCAGAAAGGCAGTTCCCCTATTCTTTTTTAAAAATATTTATTTATTTATTTATATACATTTTTAAAAAGATTTTTTATTTATTTATCTTTAGAGAGGAAGGGAAGGACACAAGGAGAGGAACATCAATGTATGGTTGCCTCCCGTGAGTCCCCTGCTGGGAACTGGCCTGCAACCCAGGCATGTGCTCTGACTGGGAATCGAACCACGATTGTGTAGTTCACAGGCCTGTGCTCAATCCACTGAGCTACACCAGTCAGGACTTAAATATATTTTATTGATTATGCCATTACTGTTGTCCCATTCCCCCCCTTCACTCCCCTCCATCCTGCACACCCCTCCCCCACCATTCCCCCCCTTTCGTTCAAGTCCATGTGTCACAAGTTCTTTATATTCTGTATTTCCCATAGTATTCCTACCCTCCCCCTGTCTATTTTCTTTTTTTTAATTTATTTTTATTTTTTTAAAAGATTTTATTTATCTTTGGAGGAGAAGGGAAGGAGAGAGGGAGAGAAACACCAATGTATGGTTGGCTCTCATATGTCCCCTGCTGGGAACTGGCCTGCAACCCAGGCATTTGCCCTGACTGGGAATCGAACTGCAATTGTGTGGTTCACAGGCCTGTGCTAAATCCACTGAGGTACACCAGCCAGGGCTTCCTCCTGTCTATTTTCTACCTACCATCTATGATACTTATTCTCTGTACCTTCTCCCTTCTTCTCCTCCTTCCATTCCCCTGTTGCTAACCCTCCATGTGACCTCCATTTCTATGGTTCCACTCCCAATCCAGCTGTCCTCTTAGTTTGCTTTTGTTTTAGGTGTAGTTGTTAATAACTGTTAAATTTGCTATCCTTTCACTATTCATATTTTCCATCTTCTTTTTCTTATATAAGTCCCTTTAACATTTCATCTACAGAAAGCTGTACTTGAACAAGAATTAAATTAAAAAAAATATTAAAAAAACAAAAAAAAAACCCATTTCATCTAATAAGGGCTTGGTGATAATGAACTCCTTGAACTTGACTTTATCTGAGAAGCACTTTATCTATCCTTCCATTCTAAATGAAAGCTTTGCTGGATAGAGCAATCTTGGCTGTAGGTCTTTGGATTTCATGACTTGGAATACTTCTTTCCAGCCCCTTCTTGCCTGTAAGGTCTCTTTTGAGAAATCCGCTGACAGTCTGATGGGAACTCCTTTGTAGGTGACTGTCCCCTTATCTCTTGGTGCTTCTAGGATTCTCTCCTTCATTTAAGCTTGGTTAGTGTAATTATGATGTGCCTTGGTGTGTTCCTTCCTGGGTCCAACTTCTTTCGTACTCTTAGCTTCCTGGATTTCCTGGAAGTTTATTTCCTTTGCCAGACTAGGGAAGTTCTCCTTTATTATTTGTTCAAATAAGTTTTCCAATTGTCGTTCTTCCTCTTCCCCTTCCCCTTCTGGTACCCCTATAATCTGGATGTTGGAACGTTTAAGGATGTCCTGGAGGTTCCTAAGCCTCTGATTTTTTTGAATTCTTGTTTCTTCATTCTTTTCTGTTTGGTTGTTTCTCTCTTCCCTCTGGTCCACTCCCTTGATTTGAGTCCCAGTTTCCTTTCCATCACTATTGGTTTCCTGTGCATTTCCCTTCATTTCAATCAGTTTAGTCTTCATATGTTCCTCTAATTTGTGGATAAAATCAACCAATTCTGTGAGCATACTGATCACCAGTATTTTGAACTGTGCATCTGAAAGGCTGGCTATTTCTTGGTCACTTAGAATTATAGGCTCTGGGGCTTTGAGCTGTTTTTGAGTCATAATGTTTGGTCTGTTTGCACCTGTTATGTTTGAGGGGCAAAGCCTTAGGTGTTCACTAGGGCTGGGTGATCCAGTCGCTGGGTTGTGACGCGGTCTGGCTGAGTGGTTTGTTGTTGTCAGACTTCCGTACAGTTCAATTTTCACTGTTTTGGATGTGTTTTGTTTCTAAAACTTAGCTGTCCTTAAATTTAGTTGTGGGAGGGGGCACAGTGTTTCCACCTATGCCTCCATCTTGGCCGGAAGTGCCCAGAAGTTCCCCTATTCTTAATCCAAGCTTTCCTGGACAAAAAAAAATAGCAGCCAAGAAAGGCATAAGAAACCATCATACTGGCAGGTATAATCATTTGTGGGAGGAGTTGGAAATGGGGTAATGGAGGGAGATCTGTACTGGAATTTAAACTGAAGAATGTAGCTCTATGTCGTGTAGCTCAGTAGATTGAGTGCAGGCCTCCAGATAAATGCATTGCTGGCTCAAATTCCAACAAGCATGGGTTGCCGGTCAGTTCCCCAGTCGTGGGCACACAGGAAGCAACCCCACATTGATGTTTCTCTTCCTCTTTTTCTCCTTCACTTCCCCTCTCTAAAAATAAATGAATAAAATCTTTAAATTGAAGCACATGCCAACTAAGTCTTGGCCATGTGGTTTGAAAGGCTGCAGAAGGACCCACACTGGCCAACTATGAGCAGGGGTCAAGTGGTTTTGTATTAAGAGCGGGAGCCTAGCCAACCATAGACAACTGGGAGATGGTGGAACATTAAAATGGGAATCTGCCTAACTACACTATGGACTTCTCTTCCTGAGAGACAGTACCTCTGACTGGCCTGGTTTGGCAAGGGGAGGCAGGACTGAGTTTGTGTATGAGTGTTTAGTTTTAAGGGACTTGGGACTTAAAAGCAGAATTCTGCCATTATTCTGAACCTGTATAACTTTGGAATAAATAGTTGCTTGTCTTTTCCTAAGATTCTGGCATTAGGAGTCACGGGTTTTTTGGTGTTTTTTTGTTTTGTTTTGTTTTGTTTTGTTTTGTTTTGTTTTGTGGCAGGCAATAGAATCCAGTGGTCCTGTTACAATACTAGTTTAAAAAAATGATTTAACTGGAGCAGAATGAAATGAGAATCCAGAGCAAAAGTAGAACAACAGCTTAAAAAAAAATAAGAGCAAGAACTTCTAGATGGGGGTGGGGGGGGGGAAATGGCTGCTAAGTAGGTAGAAGCTAAGTCCACTTGCTCCTGCCCCAACCTGGATTTTCAGCTTATCTCCCAACAATTAACCTGAATAATCAGTGGAATCTTAGCTTATATGATGTTTTGAAATCAAGGAACACAGAAGATACTTCATATCATCCAATAAGGGGACTTTATAAGTTGAAGGGGAAATACCCAGTGTGGTCTCTTTCCTGTAGCAGCAGAAAGACCACCCCCAAAACTGCAGCTTTGTACCTCCCTCCCCACTCAGAGCAGGGAGTCTTAGTCCCATGCAGGGATCTCCAACCCTAATCAGTGGGGAGACTTGGGAGATCTACTGAGTCTGTGAGACCCAGGCTACATAGACACAGTGAGCAGCACTTCCATAACTGGAGTTCTAACCTGGAGAGCTACAGATAGAGACTGAGACTGCTTAAGTGATCATGTTTCTGCTCCTGGGTTTGTCAGAGGCACCTGCAGGCTGCATCCAGCCATGAATTTGAGAGATATTTTGCTTTTTTGGGTGGTTGTATGTGTGGAGAACCAGACAGTGACTCACTACTGCAGTGTGGGTACCGCAGAGTGCCTTTTTAAAAGAAACTGAAATATGGCTGGCCAATGACCCCACACATAGCTGGTCTGCCATCAGAGAACAGATTAAAATTGCAGCTATGGAACATCCTCCCCTTTGAACTGTGGGGTCTAAAAATTATAGCAATAGAGAGGGAATGGAAGGCTGTGGGGTATCTGGTGCTAGGATGCAGTGAGGTTCCACCACACCCATGAAACACAGAGGTCCCAACAAAGCATGAAGTATTTCCATGGTTTGGGCACCAAGTTGAAGAGCTCACAATATGAGCTCAGACCAAGACAGAACCTCATAGGGGACTCAAGAGTTGAAAAATTTTAAAGGTAAAAAGTTTAAGACTAGCAAGTAATGTATATGTTAAAGCTTTTGTTTCAGAAACTACAGATAGATAAGGCTCATCCTGGCTCCTGGGAAAACAGCAACCTCCTGGGTCACTGCTAAAGATTACCACCTGGGGACAAGTGGAGGCATCCCAGCCATTGTGTTCCAGGGAGAGACAGATGACCACCTACCCGTGGGGACAGCTAACTGCCCAGGACAGGAATGTTGCAGTTTCTTTCACCTAATCTTCCCTGAATTTCAAAAGCCCTCACTACACCTTGTTTATTCCATGTTATAAGAAGTTTGGTCTGGAAAGAAAAGGGAAGACAGTTCACTGTCTTGTCAGACAACTGGCCATCTGAATAAAGCACCCATAAAGATTCAATCTCTATCATTGATTATCAGGTTTGGTGGTGACGGGTAGCCCAAACACTGGTGTCTTTTTCGGTTTCAAAACCACACTAATGCAACAAGGGTTCTGAAAATAGTGGACAGCAATTGCACAAAGAGGATCATTGATTGCAGGGGAGGAGTCAAAACAGTGATTGGAGAAGAAACCCAGTTTCTCCACTCTCAAGCCTGTATGAAACAACTTGCCACCCCACCCCATTGTGTGCTACCCCAACCACTGCTGCTGTGGCTGCAGAGAGAAATCTAGCAGAATGAAAAAAGTTGTGTTTTCTTATTTGACATTTTTAAAAATATATTTTATTGATTATACCATTACAGTTGTTCTATTCCCCCTTCATTCCCCTCCTCCCGCACACTCCCTCCCCCACCATTCTCCCCCCCTTAGTTTATAACCATGTGTCTCAAGTTCTTTAGATTCTATATTTCCCCCACTATTCTTGCCCTCCCCCCTATCTATTTTCTACCTACTGTCTATGCTATTTTCTGTACCTTCTCCCCCCTTCTCCTCCTCCCACTCCCCTGTTGCTAACCCTCCATGTGTTCTTCATTTCTATGGTTCCACTCCTGATCTAGCTGTCCTCTTGGTTTGCTTTTGTTTTAGGTGTGGTTGTTAATAACTGTGTGTTTGCTGTCCTTTCACTGTTCATATTTTTCATCTTCTTTTTCTTATATAAGTCCCTTTAGCATTTCATATAATAAGGGCTTGGTGATGATGAACTCCTTGAACTTGACCTTATCTGAGAAGCACTTTATCTGTCCTTCCATTCTAAATGAAAGTTTTGCTGGATAAAGCAATCTTGGCTGTAGGTCTTTGGATTTCATGACTTGGAATACTTCTTTCCAGCCCCTTCTTGCCTGTAAGGTCTCTTTTGAGAAATCTGCTGACAGTCTGATGGGTACTCCTTTGTAGGTGACTGTCCCCTTATCTCTTGGTGCTTCTAGGATTCTCTCCTTCATTTAAGCTTGGTTAGTGTAATTATGATGTGCCTTGGTGTGTTCCTTCTTGGGTCCAACTTCTTTGGCACTCTCTGAGCTTCCTGGATTTCCTGGAAGTCGATTTCCTTTGCCAGACTGGGGAAGATCTCCTTTATTATTTGTTCCAATAAGTTTTCCACTCGTGGCTGTTTCTTTTCCCCTTCTGGTACCCCTATAATTCAGATGTTGGGACTTTTAAAGATGTCTTGGAGGTTCTTAAGCCTCTCCTCATTTTTTTGAATTCTCATTTCTTTATCCCTTTCTGGTTGGATGTTTCGTTCTTCCTTCTGGTCCATTCCATTGATTTGAATCCCAGTTTCCTTTCCATCGCTATTGGATTCCTGGACATCTCCCTTCATTTCAATTAGTTTAGCCTTCATATGTTCCTCTAATTTGTGACTATAATCAACCAGTTCTGTGAGCATCCTGATAAACAGTGTCTTGAATTGTGCTTCTGAGAGGCTGGCAATTTCTCGGTTGCTGAGAGTTATTGGCTCTGGGATTTTGAGTTCTTCTTGCGCCATCTTTTGGGCTGTTCGTGCCTGTTATGTAGCAGGATCGGAACCCCAAGGTGTTCACTAGAGCAGGGCAACTAAGTCGCTGGGTTGTGACGCTGTATGTGGGGGCGGGGTCAAAGAGGGACTATGGCATCCCGTCTGCCGCCTGCCGCCATGGTGCTCACCGGTGCTGCAGCTGCTGCTGTCACCAGGCCCATGCGTTTTGTCCCACTGCATGTGAGTATGCCACCACCGTCAGCCCTCGCCCCCTGGGGCCTGCATGGTCCGTCTCACTGTGTGCAAATGTATGACCGCGGCCAGTCTGCCCCGCACCCCAGCTGGTGCCGGGCTGCCTGAGGGCCTAGGTCAGGGGACCTGTCCTGCCCGACCCTGCTCGCTGCTGGCTCCACCCTTCTTACCATACCCGTTGAACGGTTAGATGTAGACGGACTTCCGTATAATTCAATTTTCTGTCCTTTGGCTGTGTCTTTGTTTCTCCAAACCTTTGTTTTATTCAAACTTGGTTGTGGGAGAAGGCACAGTGTTTCCACCTATGCCTCCATCTTGGTGGAAGTCCTCTTATTTGACGTTTTTTTATTAATGTTCAAATACAGTTGTCTCCATTTTCCACCACCACTTTTCCCCATCTCACCCACTTCTACCTCCCACCCTCAATACTACCCTACTTTGGCTTTGTCCATGGGTCCGTTATATATGTTCTTTGATGACACTTTCCATTCTTCCCCTCATTATTTTTCTCCCTCATCCCCTCTGGTTACTGTCAGTTTGTTCTTTTTTTAAAATCTTTTTTTTAGATTTTATTTTATTTATGTTTAGAGGGGAAGGGAAGGAGAGAGGGAGAGAAATATCAATGTATAGTTGCCTCCCATGCATCCCCTGGTGGGAACAGGCCTGCAACTAAGGCATGTGCCCTGACTGGGAATCGAACCTCGATCCTTTTGTTCACAGGCCAATCCACTGAGTGCTCAATCCACTGACCTACACCACCCAGGAGTCTGTTCTTAATTTCAATGTCTCTGACTGTATTTTGCTTACTTGTTTGCATATATCTCACCTATAAGTGGAACCTAATCAACAAAATGAACGAATTGTGGGGGGATTTTTACCTATTCTGAATACTTTATCTTGGAGTTCTTTCCCACTGAGACCAGCTGGCCAGAGATCAGAAATATGCACAATGCAGGGGGAGGGAAGCAAAACAGATAGCTTGCTGAGTGGGTTGGGAAAGAAAACTAGTGCTGCTGCTAGTGATGCTGTAAAGAGAAAACTTGCAGAATGGAAAAAACTGTTTTTGGACCCATTCTGAACTTTCTCAACCATGCCCAGACATGCTGGATATTTGGGTACTTTCCCAGTGAACCTAGCTGGGCAGAAAGATCAGAAATTTACATATCTGGGGTTTTCTGGGCCCTGCACAGCTCTACTTGCTATCAGCTTGGGGGGCTGCATGGAATAGAGAGTTCTGAATTGTGTCTCCTGTATAGGCTTTGGACTGGGAGTTAGAAGGGCAAGAGTTGAGTGCCTGAAATACTTTGCAGTGAAGCAAACCCCCTGGAAGTCTAAAATGAAGTGATTGCCCATTCCCCTCCTGCAGAGTTGCAGACACTGCCTCCCAAAAAGAAACTCTATGGAACTGCCTTCACAGGTTCAAGATTCCTTTACTGGGTGCATTTTCAAGTGGGGGAAGGGGGGGAGAAAGAGAAACTCCAAATAAGGAATTTCAGAGTGTGAGAATTATGGAGGTTATCACCTGGGAGCAGGACAGAGAGCTTAACATCCTACTGAGGGTTTGGAATGAGAAAGAGTTTAGCCCGCCTGCAGTCTAGTCTTGCCTCAACCCCAATGGGAGACTCCTTTGAACTGTCCCCTGAAGAAGTGTTGAGCTCACTCCTACAAAGAGGAAAATTTAATGTACCCATCTTGAACCAGCAGTTAGCCCCACTGAGGAAGCAAGTGGTGGAGTCTCTGGCAAAGACTGAAGGGGTTAGCATGAGTAGGGGCTATTGCCCTCCACTCACTGAATGACCTACAATCTCCAGGAATAACGAAGTGGACACCTGCTAACTCTATGTCAACAGACCTAGTCTCACCTTACAGACCCTTATCAAATGTGCTGGAGAAGAACCCGGTAACATTAGGGAAGGGCAGAGAGGCTGAAAAAAGGAGGCTGGCCCTGGGAGTCTCAACTCTTATACAGAGCTGCCTCCAGATCCAAAAAAAAAGGAGTTGACTCTTACACACTGCCCTCACATGCACGAGCAGATCCAGTAAACACAGATACAGCAGCAAACAGCCATGTAGCTACAAAGAGATGTCCAGTTTCATACAACATCTCAAAGTGACCTTTTTCTGAACACTACCCATCTGGACCCAGAACCAACAAAACGAGTGGTGGGCTTCAGCCCACACCAAAGCTTGAACGAACTAGCCTCACAATAAGTATACCTAAATGTTGGATTCCTGGAGGCTCCAGTGCCACATTAAAAGGCAGGAACTGCACAACATTCCACACATGCAGAAAGAGGGTTACTCTTACAGTCACCCAACCTGAAGAGAAAACTCTGCTCACAGAGAAGCCATTGGCATTTAAGACACAAACACAACAAGAGGATCCCAGAAACCATAAGAGACACTCCTGAACCGTGGAGTTCAGGTGTTCTAAAAGATTGGGCAACTAATTCCAGCAAGACACCTATGTCATAAAATAATCAAAGTAGGTTTGGGAAATATAGGCACACCTACCTAACATACAGATCAAATGGGTCAACAAAGGAAAATGTCCCAAGCAAAAAACAACAGAAATCCCCACAAAAAGAGTGAAAAGATATAGAAAAAATGGAAATATAACAAATACTAATACAGAGTTTAAAATAATGGTAATAAGGATGCTAAAAGACCTCAGGGGAAGAGTAGATTATCTTAGTGAGAACTTATGTAAAGAGACAGTAGCATTAAAAAGCATACAGAAAACATAAATAACAGTCTGAAGAGATGAAGATTACAATATCTGAAATGAAGAATTTGCTTGAAGCACTCAACAATAGATTAGATGAAACAGAGGATCAAATCAGTAAATTAAACAACAAGATGACACTATCCGAAGGACGGAGGCGGCCAGACTGGCGGCAGCCATTAGCCGGCGCGTAAAGACCTTGGAGCCGCGGCTGCCGCAGCGGTTGGAGCCCAGAGGCTTCCTTCCGTCTGTGCCCAGCGACAAGGGCGTCTGCCACGGAGAACTCATCGGGAGCCCGGCAACCCTGAGAAAAGTCAAGGGCAGCGGCAGCGGTGGCGGCGGCGGCAGGACGGCAGCCATTGGCCTGCGCATAAAGACCTTGGAGCCTTGGCTGCCTCAGCGGTCGGGGCCCAGAGGCTTCCCCCTGCGCCCAGCGACAGGGGTGTCTGCCACAGAGGACTCAGCGGGACCCCAGCACCTGTGAGTAAAGACAAAAGCGGCAGCGGCAGGGCCGGCTGCCCTTGGGAGCCAGGCACCCCAGAGTAAAGTCAAAAGCAGCAGCGGCGGGACCAGCAGCCATTGGCCGGCGCATAAAGACCTCAGAGCTGCTGCTTCCACAGCTTCCAGGGCCCAGAGGCTTCTGTCTACAGCCAGCGTCGGGGCGTCTGTCACAGAGGACTCAGCGGGAGCCCAGCAACTGTGAGTAAAGACAAAAGCGGCAGTGGCAGGACCGGCTGCCCTGGGCCAGCCCAAAACGCCTCAGAGCCGCCACTGCTGCTGTGTTAGGGGTGTAGAGGCTTCTGTCTGTGGCCAGTGCCACGGAGGACTCGTAGGGAGACCAGCACCCAGTGGAGCATTGGGCCGGCTGCCGGGTCCCTGGAAGAGCTGGCTCCCTCCCTCACCATCTAGGCGGGGCTGGGTGGCAGAGACCTGTCTGCCTAGGTGTGCAGGGAGGGTGGCAAGGACAGGGGGCCGTGTTCAGTTGCGATCTCTGTGGTCGCCAGCCCACCAGCCTGCCAGCCCAGGAAATTTGAGAGGAGCATTGTCCTAACCAGTCAGGTTGGGGATTGGGCTGGGCTGAGAGGCACGCTTTCTGGAGAAGTTTTTACTGGAAAGTGGACTGAGGTG